>NC_135556.1:6570000-6612500 GCF_964340395.1 Glandiceps talaboti | reverse complement strand
TATAGCAAGTGTTTGTGATACAGTATGTACTCAATTCATTTCACTGTTCATGTAAGTGCTCTTGATATGTAAATTAGGTCATTTGAATGCAACAACATTGAAACTACTATACCGATGTCTGTCATCAAAAGTATACATTTTTCTTACGGTTTCTTACCATTATATGTTTGTCTTTCATGTCTTTGTTTAACAGTGGTCAGCTGCTACTGATTTCTGTGAGGTCTCAAACTATCAACTTGCTACAGGGTACAAAATCACATGTCTTTTGCGACACTTACAAAAATAATTAATTTTGATTAATTTTAACTTCAGGGTAGAAAGATGTAAATACTATTTTTCTTGTCGAGGCAAACATGACTTTAACGACTTTTACATTTTCATTTTTACGATTTCAAGCAAAATCACTCAAAAACAAACTGTATAATATATTCAAACTGAAAAAAAACATAAACGAATATGTTATAGTACAGTATTAATTAATCGAACAAATTTTTTATAGTGATTGTCTGTTTATATTTGTACAAAATATAATAAAAATTTGTTGGAAAAACATTTAGGAATGAGGTTGAAAACAAGAATTTGGTCACTCTTTTAGGGTTAACCCTTGTTCACTTTTTGCAGTCACTGTTCCTGCAACATAGGATCTGTTTATACGCTTCCCTGAAGTCTTTATTATAGGCGTACAACAACGGGTTGATGGCTGAGTTACTGAATCCAAGCCAATGTAGACCCTCGAAGAGTCTGGAATTGATGCACAGACAAATTGTGTGGGTCGTCAAAATTATAAAGTAAGGCAGCCACATTATCGTCAAAACTACTGCAACAAGTAGAGTTCCTTTCAACGCTGTCATTTCTACACATGAAAATCTACGTTTTTCAGTCAGTTTTTTATCTGAGCCGTTTACGTTTACAGACGCGATAGTGTCCGTGGAAATGAAGTCTATGGAATTCACACTAGCTCGTCGTCTACGTCTATGTTTTTTGACGACTGAAAATATACGATAGTTCGTGTACATAATGACTACAAACGGTAGAGAGTAGTTCACAAAAAGAGAAACAATAGCGTACCATGTTGACACGGCAGGTTGGCACAAGGGAAACCCGCCATTTTGGAAACTGTCTGATTCTAGGTTCAGAGATGTTATGGTTGGCACGAAGGAGAAGACGATTGCTACGACCCAGGTCAGAATAATCGATAACAATATTCGTGTATGGGTCACTAAGCGATAATACCGTAGCGGGAATTTGATGAAGATGTACTTATCCACACTCACTAACATCAATGCTAAGACGGATTCAACCGACAGACATATCAACGCACTCTGGTAACATTTACAAGCAGTGAGTGAAAATATCCATTCTTCTTTGAAGGAGAGGATAATGCTCCAGGGCAACACGCAGACACCGAGTAAAAGATCTGTAATTGACAGGTTAAGAATGTAGAAATTCGATTGGTGTTGGCGAATACTCTTGAAGCATATCACAGACACAAGAACGAGGCAATTGGTGAAGACCGTCAAAATCGCAATAAGAGATTGTGTCGATACTGCAATAGATCGCTCGATGTGAGACCTGTCCAGATCCATTGAAGAAGGGGTTGTAACGTTTCCAGTATACATGATCATCTGCTAAGGGCGATATAATTGTATTGAATCGCCAACGTCTTGGCAATCCAGGACTTTGAGTAAATCATGTACGTGTGTCGTTGTCTTGCTTGATATTCACATGGAGACACACGAGTTTTCAGTATCAATCTTCCCTAGTCTACCGTACCCTGTAAGTAATTGAAGAAAGATTACTTCATATATTATTATCACACCACGGATACGAGTATAGCATGTATAAGTTCAACATACAATGAGACATCTGTCTGTCTGTCTGTCTGTCTGTCTGTCTGTCTGTCTGTCTGTCTGTCTGTCTGTCACTGTATGTCTGTCTGTCTGTCTGTCTGTCTGTCTGTCTGTCTCTCTCTCTCTCTCTCTCTCTCATATTGACATTGAAAGAAATGTACACTTAACGAACCATATTACACCCTTAGACTTGTACACGACCCTTTACATTCGATGTTTGTACCTATTTAATGTTTTCTTTAAGAGGTTCCACAATATTTATTTAGCTTTATACTGTTCTCTCTCTGAACTACTCTCCTGGAAGCATTGTGACCGACGAGAATCTTGTCTTGGGCTCGAAGTAATTTTTAAAAGTATTAAAAGAAAAGAAAATTCCGACCTGTCTACCCTATTTTTGATGTCATATTCTCAGAAACACATTTTTTAAACTTTGACTAAGATGGTCGTGCTTGTTTATCAAGTCACGCACGTCTCTCGCCAAGTAGGATATTAAAGGTATATAGCTGTCTTTCAATGGTATTTATTAGCTGAAAGTTGTTTACTTTGTAAAGGTAACATCTGTCGGCGCACGTAAATGGTGTAAAACTCCTCAATTACGGAAAAAACATCCTGTTCTACCAATTATAGTCAGACGAGACATGATGGCTTCGTTTGTGGCGGCAATAAAACATGAGTTTATAATTGGGGTGAATTGGTGGCATGTTTTTGATCCTACCTTTTGGCAGTTAGAAAAAACATATGGCCACATGAGATGTCATATTATTCGGTAAAAAAACAGTAATCAGTGTAAAACTGGCTATATTACATATATTGTTGCATGTTCGAGAGAGGTATATATATCATGTATATGATGACTGTGGCATTTTCGGGAAACGAAAGACCGTTTGACAAAATACAGTATTTTTTAGATTTATGAATGATAAATACTTTATTACTCCAGCAGCGAAGATTACGGTAGGTTGAAATTTTTTGCTCGGCATAATATATATTGCCATATATATAATATATATGACAATCTGAATCCGACAATGGAAACCAACAATGGAAATGCAAATGACACTTCACAGTTAAAAACACAATATTCTTAATAAGAACAGCGTGTATAAACGAATCGAAGCTACAAAACTATGCCAGTACTGTAGCCTGCCGGGGGGGGGGCGCAAGGAGGGCAGCTGCCCCCCCCCCCCCCGAGATTTGGAAAAAAGAAAGGAAAAGGCTACTTTTTGAATACATAGCGATATTATAATCGTTATTTACGTGACGATTCCTAGCATACGCGATTTAAATTGATGTATCTCTATTGTACGCTGGCTTAACTTTGAATGAAAATGAGCCCAGTTAAAAAATGTAACTTTTTGCAGCAAATTAAAAATTCTTTGTGCGGGAAAGTACGAAAGAAGTGCGTACATGCGCTGTGCATTTTCCGCGAGTAACAGTAGTCTTGAAAGTCTCCTTTATTTGAAGATAGCAAGTCCCAATTATAATGTCAGCGAGTGAAACTCAAAAAAAAGACGGAAAAAGTCGTTCAACGTGAGGTCGCCTGCTATGCTGCATGTAGTGACTCCTAAGATGCGCTCGATCTCATTTACATATTGTTCCTTATATTAAAACATTTCATACTGATAAAACGGCAGATCTCTTTTTGGAATGTTTGGTGGCCCTGAAAAAACTGTTAAACAAGGTACGCAGTTTAAGATCCACGCTTTGAAGATCCATTTTCAATTGTGTTCGACGTTGTCTTTGGTTAAATGTTGTTTGATATAATTATCTCATTGCACACTGACACTAGCGTTATTCCGCAATTCATTTTGAAGCTACACTTTGCTATGGAAAGAATGGCCCTGAATTTGTTAACAGAACTGTACCATCGACATCAAAATCCAAACTTCAATTTCCATTGTAATGATAATGACAAGGAGAAGCCACTGACACCACCTTGGGTTCCGACATAAACGAGGCCATAAAAGTTTTGGGAGTTGGGTAAAGAAAATTATTATTTTGTTGTGTTACGTATTTGAGAAAGCACCATCCATTTTTTATTACTTTGAATGTGACATCTTTTCGGAAACTACTTTGAAAGATACGACATTGGGCCAGAAAATTTTTTTTTTTAAATGTTCAACCGCCTACCCATATATTGTTTTCTGATGATCGGCAATATATCCTCATGCGGGCTTCGCATTTTTTTTCAAAATTAAAGATATTTCTTTATATTTTCTGAAAAGTACTTGCAACAATATACATTTGAGTCTATTGCATATTATATAATATATTATACAGTGGTTTACTTGGCTCTAATGATACATACAAATCATGAATTGAGATTAAATTAAGGTGTTGCATATCCAATGTGCACTGAAAAGAATTGAACAAAAGTTGACGACCACTGGAGTGGGCTGAGCAGTCATTGGGCCATCAAAAGTCTGAAAGTCTTGAAATGTTTTGCTCGTTATTCGGGATTTGTGGAACCAAATTAAACTTCAAGGGAAGTCATTTACCAAGTGCACATCCGCAAAATATCTTTCAGCTTTGCCACAACAAAATACACTTCCAGATAATATGTAATGCATAGCATAATTGTTTTAATTCGGGCATTTTCTTACCATATTCAAGCATTGTAAGACTTTAAATTATGTCTATGGTTTGATATGTTATGCCTCTAAATGGCCTCCTATACTGTCTTATTTTCATTTTTTCACCTTTGGAGTTGTCTCCTTCCAATCAGTAGCAATCAAGGTGATAATTGTATTTCTCCCAAAACAAGATGGAAGGTGTCTGGCTAAGTACCTCTCTGTATAGGTTAGAGCTAATTAGAGACAGCTCCTTATGCATGTGAAATTCACATCCTGTGTAAAGTAACCTCGTTCAGAGTATTATTGTAGTTGGCTATAACTGATATTTTTATGCACTATTGTACATATGATCTTGACATGTTTTGCTCTTTATTCGGGATTTTTTTGAACAAATTAAACTTCAGGAGAAACATTTACCAAGTGCACATCCGCAAAATATCTTTCAGCTTTGCCACAACAAAATACACTTCCTGATAATATGTAATGCATAGCTTAATTGTTTCAATTCTGGTATTTTATCCTGTGTAAAGTAATCTCGTTCGGAGTATTATTGTAGTTGGCTATCACTGATATTTTTATGCATCATTGTACCATATGATTTTATATCTCCACTGTAGTTCAGGTGACAGAAGGGGTGGCTAAAATAATGTTCGAGTTTAATTTGGCGGGGCTTAACATTTTTTAGAGGATAGGGTGGGAGTAACTACACCATTTGTTTAATCGAAAATTGTGTACATTAACTAACTGTAGCTATGCAGACAAATTGCATGAGATAGTATCAAGATGACTGAATAAGTTCTATCTAAACTCGACCTGAAATATTTTGCTATCATTATATATGGTTTGTTTTATCCTTGCCAAGCATTGTGAAAAAATGAAATCGACCTACCTACCCAATGTGATGGGTTAGGTTACCCATTGGCCAGCATTTTTTTATTTGTTTCTGGCCTTACATGTGATATTTAATTGCGTATGCTAAAATAGATATTATGTAAATTGCATGCAAACTTATGTAAATTAGCATCTTTCTAAATTTCAAATGCATGATTGCACCAAGACAAAGTTCTGCCGCCCCCCCCCCCGGCAATTTGGTCAGGCTACGGCCCTGTACGCACAAAGTACAACCATGATACAACTACTTGTGCATACATAAAATACACGAGTACAATACTGTGATTACTGTAAGTTACTGGAGATGGAACAAAGGGCAATTTACACGTACGACTAATAGATTGTAACGATGATGTCAGTCCACACGTACATCCATGCATTCCCATATCATTACACCATATATCTTTTCCCCTGTTTCTAATTGTATACTTGAAACGAAAAATTATATCTTGTTCCATCTTTTCCGATAGTATACTTGGAACGGAAACTCAAACGTGCAAAGAATCTCAATTACAATGTCATTGAAAGTGTATGGAATTACTAGAAACCACTGAGCTAGATAAGGTCGTATAAGCAAATGAGAAACGCTGCATTATCCATGTGTAGTAAGCTAATAGATGATAATTTTACTTGGCTTAAAGGGATTTTACTTTTGGAGAACAATTCATGATGATTGCAAACAGTAAATGCAAATCTAATTGTCAAGTTCCTTGAGGCCTGTATGTGAGAATTATAAATATCAAATTGCTCATTATTTAGTAACACATCAGAGATTGCTTCTTTGAACTCTCTGTTGTGTCAGTGTCAAACAGTTTGAATTTGAATTTGAATTTGAATTTGAATTTCTTTGGCAATAAAATAAAGTAAAAATATATATTTTAAAGTACTGCCGAGGATAACACAATAAAGCAATTAATACTTATTTCCATTGTGGTCCTCGATTTCAAAAAATCGACATGACGGTAGGCAAAGGAACTCTGGTCACGTGATTGGAGCAAGGTTAGCGTAAAATGGAAATGAAACATAAAAAAAATTGAAATGACTCCTTAAAAACAATACAACAAATGTATATACATTACTAACTTTTACTGTTGGCAAGCATTTGAGACATTAAGTGGTTTTTAACCGATTTCTTAAATGTAATTTTACACTGAGAATGCCGTATTGGCAGTGGTAAACTGTTCCATACTGCAGTACCAGTGTACCTAAAAGTATGAGTGCCGCAGCCTTTAACTCTGGGAATCTTAAAGGTTGAAATGCTATTTCTCATATTATAACTACTTATGTATATGTGTATTTGGTTTCTCATGTACTGAGGTGCATAGCCATTATAGATGTTAAACATGTGATTTAATATAGACCCACTTTATGAAATTCGTCCATCCCAATGTGAGTTCTGTGGGGGGGGGGGGCATCTAATAGAAATATAACCTTGTTTTGTGCCACCTGCAACCGCGGTACTTAGATCGTTTAGTAAGACCGGAGTACCACGCCGAACAGGAGTAGTCGAAGTGACACTGATCATCAATCAACGCTGACACAAGAAACTTTTTCGTTTCAAGATTTAAATTCCTTGCACTTCTGTAGAGAAATTTTTTTTCGAACATTTAGTGATGATTGCGTTTGCAATGATGTCACCCGACAAGGACTGATCTAAAGTCACTCCTAGGTATGTAACTTGCTGCTTTGACTCAATATCACTCCCACGACATTGTACCCGTAATCTGTTGATTTTATGTAGCCTTCTCTTTGATGCAAAAAGAATTGATTCTGTTTTACCTAGATGTAGAGATAGCGTGTTGACAACTAACCACTCCTGAATCGACCCGAGTTCACTGCTTAAGGCCACCTGTATCTCAGTCACATCCTTTCCAGATACCAACAATGCAGAATCATCGGCATACAGCAGAAGTTTACACTTCACAACTGCTGATATGTCATTAATATAGATAATAAACAAAAGTGGTCCGAGTATTGAGCCTTGTGGCACACCGCATGTAATCCAATTTTCAGAAGAACAGTACTTTAAGCGTTCACAATTCGAGATCAAATGATACATAAATAAAGCAAATCTTGTAAAAACCGACTTAGAATCTTGTCCTTTTTATGTGACAACTGCTTAGAAATGTAGTACATTTTTATTAATTTAACAAATCGTAGGGCGAGGTGAACACTACGAGTGCATGCAAACTACAACATTTCAAGCAAATGCTCAATTTTAACTAAACGTGATGGGGGCGTCATAAAATCTATTCTGACTGCCTAGCCACTTTCCATGCTGGAGTTGATTTCGGCTATTATTCGAAACTAGAGAGTCGTAAGTATATCCTAAATCATGTATAGGCATAGAATCTAGGCTAAGTTATGCCTCCAATACCAGTAGTCGTAACTTCAAGGTTATCGGGCTATTTTTAAGGTGTGTGTCACTGTTTTAACCAAATCTTCAAAGTTATGTCTAACCCGTAAAACAAATAATAGGAGATTGGGCGATGAACGAGCAATAAAAAATTCTAAATAAAGTGTTTGTATTATTCCTTTTTAGTGTTTTTTTTTCATGTTTACAACGTTTGATTTCAGAGCCTATTTTAAGAACAACAGCAACAACAACAACAACACAGCACGTGTGGTAGGTTTGTTAGCAAAATACACAGACTGTAACAAATGCACTAGAGTAAACAAATCATGACACAGAACAAGAACAATACACTAACAACGTCATTGTTTCGTATGACTTTCTACCGTGGTGACCTTGGGATGGACAGACGTGAATATGTTGAAATGAATATGGACCCCAAGCTGAGGACTTCTAGAGTTAATTCCATTCGTGTCCAATATCAGCACAAGTCATTTTACTATAAAAAATAAATGCATATTAATTTTTCCAATGTTGTTCTGTATTGAAGCTTCTTACCTTCAACGAGATCATAAGATATGGCACCTGGAAACCGCTTACTACTGCACTCAAACTAAACTCCCAAATGAACAGCGTCGGTTGTTTACCTATGTTCGTTCACATTTACAAAACCCATCATTTTTTTCTTTTGTCACCAAATGACGTCATTGATGAATTGAAAGTGTAATATTTTCAGACCACGATTCTTCATAGATTCAATGGACAATGATAGGAATTCATTACTGATTTATTAAATACATTAAATATTTATTTATCTCCACATTAAATATTTAACGTTTTCCGAAATGTCAAAATTCACCGCCTTGAGGTTGACGACAGAAGTGATGAATCGGCGAAAGTCATAGTCGTACCTGTTCTGCGTCCGTCTTCTGAACAGACACAGGGCAGTAAGAATTATTGTGGTTGGTCGATCCTAAGGCAAATGTATGTCGGTTTATGTGGCATATCGACCTATACCCCTTTTACAGCAATTGAGTACTTTGTTCTAAATGCCATGACCTATCAACATAGCAGGTTCTGATGGGAGAGAGAGAGAGAGAGAGAGAGAGAGAGAGAGAGAGAGAGAGAGAGAGAGAGAGAGAGAGAGAGAGAGAGAGAGAGAGAGAGAGAGAGAGAGAGAGAGAGAGAGAGAGAGAGAGAGGGGGGGGGAGAGCGACAGACAGACAGACAGACAGACAGACAGACAGACAGACGGAGAGGCAGAGCGAACGAGAGGGAGACAGAGAAACAGACAGAGACACACAGAGACAGACACAGAGAGACAGAGAGACAAACAGTTAGTCAAAGGGAAAAGAGGTTGACGGTGCGTGATCACAAATGAAATGATAGAGAAAAGGAAGGAGAAGGAAGAGTGATGGAGAAAGAGAGAGGAACGCTGGATACTAGTACATCGTAACTTGGCAGCTTGGTGTAAACACAGGACGGACAGTGACGAAACAGAGAAACATCGTGTCAGAATGTAGGACCATGGTGAACAATCCAGTTGATATGCACTCGGTGATATGACGCAAAATCGATTAAAATCTTATTAAAACGACGTTCAATTAACAACTATTACATGTCTCCTTTTGCTACCTTTGCAGGCCTGGTAATCAATAACGTACATGTAATTCGCTGTTTAAACACAGTTGATGAAAGAGAGATTTGGATATATATTAGCCACTATTTCTTGCTATTAAAACTACTAGCAACGATATACGAAATAAACCATAGTGTTAAAACTGCAATCGGCCTTCAAAACATAGTTCTCAGCTTATAGTTTGTATTTATTTGCAACATAAACACTAGTGATGCCGCAATACTTAAAATAATCAGTGTTGTTTGAATCAGAACGAAAACGCGTGTACACTACTACTTGTGTTGTCGAGAACACAATCTGGCTGTATTATTTGGGTGTCAAATGTCAGATATCATTTATTCAAAATGCTTACTTCCAGCTATTCGATATCTTAGCTCTAGTTCCTAGTTTTGCTTGAGGGGATAATATTACTCTAGTTTTTTCACAGCGTTTAACATTATATTGCAATATGATTACCTTTTGTACTTCTTGGAAATTGCAAATCGTGTTCAAAAGCGTTTACAATTTATAGAGAGGTGGTTTGAACAGAAAACTTATCGTAACTCAAGAATCAATCATTGATATGGTTACGTTTTATGACCATAGAGTCTTGGCATTAAGATTTCATGAAAGTGACAATTTTGTATTTTATAGTTTCATGCTATTAAACCCTGCTATTTTTCACACACACACATGTACGTACGTACACAACACATACACATATGTATTACATAGATAGGCAGGCAGGCAAATTAAACAGACAGACAGACAGACAGACAGACAGACAGACAGACAGACAGACAGACACTTGCATACATGTTCATAAAAATCACAAAATTTTACCAAGACAAAATGGATTATTGAATGAAACATTGAGTGAGTAAATGAGAAAGTCAATTGGCAACTCCTAAGAATGACTATGTTCTAGAAAAGTGTATTTTTGCCTTAAGTTACATCAACGTGAATCTACTAGTAAGTCTAGTATAATTCATTTATAAGTTACTATGGCAACAATGCAAAAACTTTCAATCATAGCATAATGTTCTACATGCTCTCAGGGAAGCCTTATCGCTATTGTGATGTGAAATTGAAATGACTAGATAAACAAATAAAGAGGTGAAAGCTATGGAGAGTAATATTCAAAATAACTTGCATATTCACATTGAATTAGTAACATTAATTTTACATACTTTACCTGCATGACATTTATGATTAAAACGAGATTATTATCTTAATAAACAATAACACTAAAAGCTGATGCATGTAAGTATTGGTAACCAAGGGGCATTTCTTATTTTCTGAGACTGACTCAATGGTTCCAGCTGAGCGGTTGGGGTTTTCTAATTAAATGAAAAAAAAATTCTTGCCTGGCAAAGAGAAATCGTCATTTTATGGTCCCCATACTAGTACAGCCAAACACATTTAAATTGCGGTATATCTGTATATGGTGTGGGAAGACCAGAACAACGACCCAAACGTTCTCGCTTCCCTTTTTTTTTAAAGAGATGGTTCAATCTAGTACAACGAACTCTATTGAGTAAGACTAATCTACATCAATGCGTTTACTCGGAGATAAGTAGAAGGAGACATATCCTGTACTGTTAACAATATTATTTGAATCAATTACGTTTTTCCCATGAACTGAGAGATATGTTTTAAATGGTAGAAGGTGCTCTGGGTAGTATCGAAACCGACCTACGTCTATAAGTGTATACATTGTATGTATGTAAAGTAACATAAACAGTTGACGTAAGTGTATCGTGTTTATTTCACTACAAATTGATTAACAAGTCTTCCTTTGTTTCCTGAAGTTTCCCGAGGACATTTCCGGGCAAATGTGGTTACATATGATTGAAGTACTAAAGCCGAAGTAATGCACTGTCAAAACTGTCTATTCAGATGATTCGTTTGTACAGGTTTACTGGCACACGCTAAACTGTCCCCGCCATCTACAGTAATGGCTTTGTTATAGCTTTGACTGTCATGGCCAGAGGCGAGACTTGTCAGTAAATTAAAATCGCAATATATTCTCCGTAGTAACATGTTTATCCAGTTTGGTTCAACAATAGATCCCGTGGCTATGGCTATATGAATGGGTGACATTTTCGAGACCCAGCGTGGGAATGTCTTGAACCGCGGCTATATCCGTCTGTGTGTGTAGATAGCTTTATTAAGAGTAGCACGTATCTCATTACGATTGTTTGAGCATGTGGACGTTGCTAATAGTTCAGGGGGTCATGCCCTCTAAACAGTGGTACAAATACATCGACAGTGGATTTCCTCCTCACGTAATAGTCGCCAGAAAACGAGTTCTAATAATTGTCCCATCTCAAACGCCCGTTCGCGAGGAGAATGCTATCAGTGCTTTATAGTACAACTGGTTACTATTTGCATGTTTTGTAAGTAAATTAAGCAGAATTCGTAACTCGCCGACGGTGACATGATGGACCCACTACAGTCACTGAAGTGTGGCATACAACTAAACGTACAATCTGGTTTGGTTTGAAAAGATGGCACTACGGGGAACTACTACCATTCAAAAGTAGCCTCGTGTAAACATTCCAAATGTAATAATTCTTCAGTGCGTATCTCTGCAAATGTTTTCGCGATATTCAGGACTATTATTGTTTCGTTTCAGTGCAGTCTAATTGTTGAGATATATACAACGTTGTTTTTATAAACAACACATTGTACATAGATTGCTATCTCAGCTCAGGCTAGCCTTGCCTGTATGGTTTGCCTTGCTGTCATTTCAGATCATTTTACCTGTTCTACAAGATTGTTAAAGCATGTTAATCCACATGAACCGTTATACATCTAAGCACATGAAGTAGTCAATCAGTCATAAATTTAAAAAACTCATCACCTACCGTAACGTTGGCGTTAACTTCACTCGTATGTGTATCACACTGGAGTGGGAGTTTCATGCAGGCAACCGGTCTGCTTTGGTCCCCCTAGGCTGTTAATAAAATGTGAACCGGATCAGAACATCGCAAGTATATAGTTTTCAATCATTCTGAAATTAAAGGAATCGAAGCCCAAAACCCATAAAAAACAGACAAAAGGGGTGTAAATGAGCACCATATTTTACATTATTCAAAAAGTGTGACGAAATTTTCGTGTCCCGTGATTGTTTACAAAGGCACGTTTTGTCCTATCTGATTTAAAATTTGATAAGAGAAGAAGCCCTATCGAATTATTATTTACTTACCATCGTTACTTGTTGATTGTGAAACAAGTTACGTAATGACTTAATCGTGCAGCTGTGTATAGGGTAAGGAGAGACACACAGACATACATACACAAAGGGAGAGAAAAAGACAATTGATTCCCGGAGGCTTAATCGACCCCGGTAATCGACCACTTAAGAGACGTTGACACAGTGAAATGACAAACACGACACTCCTATGTCATTACATTTTAATCAAATTGAATCGGCTCTCTTCCATGATATTTCATCGCCTGTGGTGTTTTCTAACCGTTCATCAACAACAAGTTTGGCAAATTGAAACAAAGATAAAACTTAAACATGCGTCAACGATATTCAAACTTTGTAATCTTTCATTATTTAATTATGTACAAAAGTCTTGGCTGCTCTAGAACCTACGTGTAGACTTGAAGGACTAAAGCTACTACACTATTTCAGCTGTAATTACGGCCTTTTATTTTCTTGACTTTTCGCTAGTCCAAAGGCCCGGATAGATAGCTGACATAGTGTAGTAGCATTAGTCCAAGTCTTCAAGACTAGGACAGCGAAAGAACTACTCTGTTTATTTATAGGAGATAATACGAAACACTACAATGAGTAAACAAATAGATAAACTTGTCAAACAATACCTTATTGAAGCAGAAAAGAGAAAATATTTTGTTAAAACTGATATAGAATAGTTTAGCGGTTAGATTTTTTGACAACTAAAATTTGAAGCATATATTTTTATTTTCGTTTTATCAATCTTCTTACCACACTTTGGTTTGTTTTGTTTTATTTGTTCCTGTATTATGTATATGTTTTACTCGTCTTTTTAGTACTGTATGTGTTTTGATTTTGTGTTATCATAATGAGCCCCTGATACAAAAGGGATGCAATAAATGAATAAACACTTTGCATATTTCTAGACTTCTCCAAGGCCTTCGACACTATTAACCATCAAATTCTTTTGTCAAAAATGGGACAATATGGTATTAGAGGATTTCCATTACAATGGTTTACTGATTATTTGCATAATAGATCCTAATTTGTCTCTGCAGATGGCAATAAGTCATCAAGCATTGATATTAAACTTACCTGAAGGGTCTGTTGTGGGGCCTACTCTTTTCCTAATTTTTATCAATGACATTTTTCGTTCTTCTACTTTTTCAATTTTAGGTTGTTTGCAGACGATACCAATCTCTGTCATACTTTTGACAGTAACAGTCACAATATAAATTTAAACATGGTTGATGTGCACTTTAGTAAAGTTGTAACATGGTGTAATGCAAACAAACTCACTATTAACCATCTCAAAACAAATTACACTGTCTTTCGAACAAACAAAAGAAATGTTGCTCTTTGTGGAAGTCTACACATCAACAATAAGGAAATTAATGAAGTTGATGAAACTTGCTTTGTTGGTGTCATCTTAGACAAAAATCTTAACTGGTCCAAACATGCATACAAAGTGAACTCTATTGTGAGGAAAAAAGTTGGCATTATCTTTCGACTGAGTCAGTTTATACCACAAAGTATTCTCTTATTAATTTACAAAACTTGCATACAACCACATATAACTTATGGCCTTGAGGTCTGGGGCTCTACACGCCGATCACATCTGACTTGTGTCCTCACTTCTCACAAACATGGCAGCCAGAGCTATAACTTCCAGTGATCGTACAGTAGGCTCCAATCAACTATTCAATCAATTACACATTCTAAACATATTTAACCAACATAGACTTCAGATTTGCACTTTTATGTACGACTTACTCAACGGTAACTTGCCACATCATTTCACACAATATTGTTCATTTCCCCGTCACTATCATAATACACGTCACAAAATTAAGGGCAATATTTCAATTCCAAGGATAAACACTGAAATAGGTAAATTTGCAATGTCATACACAGGAGCTATACACTGGAACAACTTACCTCTTGATAATAGGTCCAAATCATCAAGGAATGTTTTTCGTAACTCACTAAAAGATTTTCTTCACCTGATGTGAATATACTGCAACTCATGTTGATGTATAATGTATATATTTTCATAGATATTTTTTTTTCACTGCTCTCTTTATACATTGTCATGTATTTATTTATAAATTTTATTTACAGTGTCTAAGGAGACAGACTTGATTAACAAGTAGCTATTTCTCTGATCTCCTTTTACCTACCTCAAAACATGTATTATTTCATTTTGTCTACAAAATATAAAATTTAATAAGTAGGTAATAAAGAAGATACATAGAATAAATAAGACTACACGTAGACTACGGGTGCCCGGATGTAAAGGAGGAATTCATCTTGATTTGCACTGGATTTTGAATTCCGTAATCTAGCTTCCATGACAACACCCTCAATAATTCGAGATAAATGGAATATTTCATAAATGTATTCCAAATACAGGGTGATACTCTGTTACAGTAGTAATTGGTATTGAGTCAAATGAAATTGCTTCGGAAATTCGTATATTGGATTTAGTGGGCAAAATGTCATTAGAAACCACAACACGAAGTTTAGTTAGGCTGTTAGCAATAGTATCAAAATCAGCCTTGGAGCTTTACTTTTATCAATAGATAGACTGAAAAAAAATTCTAAGTTTAAGAAACGACAATCACTGAAAATAACGTGAAATAGTAAGCCGCGGTTTGAAAGAACCTAACTAATTTCTGGTGACATTATGCTGATTTTAATAAGATGTTGTACGTTAGAGATCGAATGTCAGCAGTAAGCGAACACAAGTATTAGTAACTAGAGGGTAAATATGGATTGGTTTTCCATCGATTCTTCTGGGTATTAGGTTTTTATAGTGAAAATTGATCGAGCTGCAAACAGTAGTTTAGAAAATAATCACAGTGAATGAGATCATTGTTTTCAAACATTGCTACTATACCTTGAACTGATAGAACCAAAAACTAACAATCAGGAAACCATGTGTGATATCACAGTGGATATCAACTAAAATATAGTTATAACCACACATGGTTTTAACATTATACCTCAATGCCACGAATAGTAATAATTATGAATTGTAGGTCTCGTGAATAATAATAAAAACATTCAGTAGCCTGAGGCAGGACTAGGGATAATTTGAAGCCCGTGTACATGTAAACGGGTCCCGAACCTGGACACCTTCGAGAAGTTTCCTGAAACCATCCTGACTTCGTTCTATGTACTGTCATGACAGAGTCAGGAGGGAACGCGTGACATCTACGCCGCGTCAACCTTCCTGCATGTAGATACAAATCTATCCTACTCAGGTAGGACTCGTGATTGCCTCAGGTAGGACGACCTACGTCTAGACGGGGCTAGTGACAAAGAAACGAATACTGCGAATTTTTATATTTAGAACATATCACATACACACAAAACACAAAATTTAATGAATAGAATGGAAATCTTACAACACCTTGAAGAAAATTACGCATACATTCCTATAGGGATGTGTCGAAAGGTGTTTCTGAAATATCGTGTCTATTTCTAAAAAAAAAAACACACAAAAAAACAAAAACAAATTTTTTGTTAATTTCATTTTTTGCAGCTATTTTTGATTGCCATTGTATCAGGTACGGTTACGTGTCAGAAAATGTAATTGATAATAATTTCATAACATCAGGGTTGTTACATAATGTAACATATAAATGAAAGACAAACTTAAACAATACGCTTCTATTGAATTTGAAGAGATGGATTAACAAATATGACCTTGGGGAAAACCCTGCATATACGCCCCCAGTGGTGATTTCAATTTTACATGTCCCACTGGTATAACATGGTGAATATCTTGCGATGGAATGTCTCAGAGGGTCACATCGGGTGAAGTACATCGTAAACATCCGACGTTAACTTAGTTTCTGGGAAATATTGTCAGTTACGTAAACAGGAAAGCCTTGATAAACTTATTTTGAATATTATTTCATGACGGATTTCGAAGTAAACAACGGCATAAATGGAGGTAGAATAACTAATGACGTTATAGGGAGAGAAATATGCTGGTATACATGTAAATATTTTCGTAAATAACGCCCACAGTGACACCTAGTTTCTGAATAGAATCCCTTGTCAATTCAGACAAAATATATACTATAACTTATAAAGTGACAGCAGAGACAAATGCTCCTAAGTACTGAAACAACATTTTTTTCAACCTGTAGGTCGACAAGGACGTAGTCTTGTCGCGTATTAATTCCTTACATGGCTGCGACACCTTTCGCACTAGTTTAGTCAGACAGACCATGCATGTAACAGATGTTTGAAGAGATACGAGCTACTTTACATGCATCTATACGACATTCAGCAAATGTGTCAGACAGTAACTTGATTGGCAAATTAAAACAAGTGAACTAGGAAACGATGCAATATGTATAATTCAAAGCTTAATACACCAAATTAAAAAGACAACCAAAGGAGAATTTATTGTCTGTTAGACCTAACAAAAAAGAATTGTGTGGTTCCGATTACGCTCAATTTTAGAATAGGTGGGATAGGTAGATTTTTTTAAAAACATTTTTTTCATATTTTCAAGTAGGTTGATTTCCATATTGTCTCTCTGTGTTATTGGTTTCTTCTCATCAGATGTACAGCCATTACAGATTGAAAGATCAGTTTTGTATTTTATTTTTAAGTTGATGTCAGTTTCCGCATCCTCTATTTCTTGCGAGACTTCACAATTTTCGCGATTTTATTTTTTTCTGGACAACCTTTTCAGGCCTTATTACGAATGAAGGGTTACAGATACAACTGTCGACATGCAAGCAGTAACAAGCGGAACTTGTTACACACAGGGAAAATAAACACTAAATTGTATGGGATAAATAACACTTGGCACAGCATGTTAGAAGTACCGGGATGTCAGTGTACTACCTTTCATCATTTGATAAGAACAGTTCTATGACCTCTTTGCATAATAGCTCACATTCACGAATGAATCTCAAGTTCTCCTAGCATTTTATGTACATGTAAAGAGGCCATAAAACTGTTCTTATCAAATGAGTAAATGTAATACACATTCCCATACGTCCAACATGCAGTGCCAAATGTTGTTAATCCAACTCGGTTGTTTACTTTACACGTTTGTAACAAGTTCCACCTGTTACTGCTTGTATGTCGACAGTTTTAGAATTTCTAGGAACTTTGCAGAGGTAAGGTTACTGAAGGCGAACCTTTGTATTCCGATAGGTACGCAATTTTCGGTGTCATTTTTTTCGAAATCTGAAGTCGAGGAATGAGATGGAAATGAAAACACAAACATTACATACAAAGTACGTAATTTTCGTTGCGTAGCCACGTTGCTGATACCAATAAACACCAGGTCCTACAATTATGATAACAGTATTTATAGGGCTACAGTATTAGGTTGAAGTGAATTCGTGTAGGCTTTGTATAGATGATTTAAGATATGTAACATCTGTACCTTTATTATGACATTGATTCTTCATATAAATGAACAATGGATAAAGTATGCAAATAAGCCTTATCCACATATGTAATTAACTATATCATGCATGGACGTGCGGCCTCTCAGCATGGTAAGCCATGAAAATAATAACTACTATTTAAACCATTTCACAACTAAACGCTCCTGGCTAAATTGGTACTTACTATTCATGCATCTGCGCACTATGAAATAGATAAATTTGTACATGTCACCATAACAGACACTTGCGTTTTGATGTACAATATGGCATAAGTTACACGTAATAGCTAGTATTATATAATACGTAAAACGAGCTATTTATTATAAATGTGTTCCTCTTTTTAAATGAGACGAAAAATGATGTTCGCTAACTCTTCGGGGAAATAAAAAAAACACTATTATGAACAATACGAGAACAGGTTGATGCCCCCATGGATCATTGCATTAATGATAGTTAATGACCTTAGGTGTAAAATGAAGGGTGTATAATTGTTAACTACACTCAAATAAAATTTTGTGATTGACGGTGATACATCGACAAGGAAAGAATACGAAAAATTCAGTCCTGAATTCCAGTTGATCGACAGACGTAATCGCTTACAGTATGTGACATAATTCAGAAATTAGGGAAATCTCATTATAAGCATGTTCTCCCGAGGACGAGATCACAAAAGACTCGACCTAATCCATTAAGTTCTGAATAAATCCTCGCGAGAGAGGGGAAAATGTTGTTATTGGCATTCAGCCTAATATACCCAAAGGATTGGCGATTCTCACGAGCGTGAGAAGCGAGTTCTCATTAAATGATGATATAGTATGCATGATTCGTGGGACGGAGAATTGTATGTCTAAGAAAATTTATGTTATCGCAATTCAAAAATTAATAGTTCCCTGGAAATGGAAATAATTTTGATGTTACAGGCTTCATGGATGTGTAGTACAAACAAATTGTCCATTATATAAATAAGTGTAAAGATTATTGGTGAATAGGATAGCTGGATAGATACTTTTAAATTCAAAATATGATTTCACGTTGTCAAGTTTAAATTACCCAATATAGATATGACCAATGGTCTTGTGCACAATAAGGCCAAATAAAAAAAGTTGTTTGGTTCCGATTACCCGACCCCATTCTAGGTTTTCACGTAGACCCTAAACTTTTATTACGTATTCGAGAAAAATAATAATAAAATCGAGAAAATCGTGAAGTCTCGCAAGAAATAGTGGATGCGGAAACTGACTGAAAAATCAACTGGAAAAAGACAATATAAAACTATTCTTCCAATCTGTAATGGCTATACATCTGAAAGGAAGAAATAAACAACAGAGAGACGATTCGGGAAAAATTGGAAAACCTGAACTAGACACTCAAACAGGGAAAAATATATAATAAAATAAAATAAAAAATCTACCTACCCCCACCTGTTTTAAAATTGAATGTAATCGGAACCACGCAATTTGTTTTATGCCTAATCAAATAAAGCAATTTTATTTTATTTTCCAAATAATTAATTTTATACAGACACTTCCCGCCCACCTCTTGCACTTACCAGAGATCACTGCTTATTAGCATGAAATGTACCTTGGAAATAAAACAAATACTTTAAACGTTTGCTATGTTCAAGAAGATTCCAACCTATTAAAATTAAATTAAAACCAAGCTCAAAAATCGGGGGTCACCATACAATGTTTTGAAATACAAGTCAAACTGTTGCCAAAATTAAATCATTTTAAATCCAATATGGCCGCCGAATACTTAACTGTTTAGAAAAATAACATATTGTTGATTTTTTTCTTGAAAGCATGACAGTGGAATCCAAATTGCCTTCAAATGGAGAAGAAGTAATCTTTCATATGGCAAAGTTTGGAGAGATTTTAGGATTTTTCATTTTCATTGAAATTCGTCCCAAGGTGCATTCTGCCTTAATAGTTGCACTGGTACTGGAGGGCCTGTTTCTTCTTCTTTTTAGGGGGGGGGGGAGTATCAAATATTGACAACATCATTATCTTTTCCCCAAATTTCTTCATATTTACCGAAATATAAGAATATTCAATTACTGAGGCACAGGTTGAGTTTACACATTTGGGTTGGTATTTATCGCTGCATACTGCACCATGTCATGATATCTCGTTTTTAGGCAGACTATGTGAACGATTCGATAAATCATTATTAAAATTATGATTATTATATAATATTTATTTGATTAATATTATTTTTATTATTATTATTTTATAATTATTACAATGTAACTACCAGGAAATGCCTATAATACCTCTAACTGTGTTAACAACACCAGATATACGATTTTAACGCTATCGAAGGCAGCCGTCGATATCAACTTTATACAAGCAGGGTTATAGTTTTGTATCAGTATCATTTCGCAGAGTAAAGAAACCGTAACAGTGTTAAAGCTTATTCATCCTTTACACGTCACATGTCTTTATCCGTCTAAATTGAGACTTAGATTTGAATATTGTGACCTTCATAAAACTTTATATCAAACTTCAGAGTCCTTCACTACGTTCTGGTAGCCTTCGAATGCCTTTAAATTGAATCGCTGAAACCTTAGTAACTACCACGACTAGGCTCTGCCTCCACATGTAAGGCTTTCAGGTTCGTATTACATGTTTGTGACGTACCTTGTACTTTGTACCTTGTAGTCTTCAATTATTCCAAAATCGGTCCACCAGGGACAAGAACTGGAAGGTTCTGATGAGAGTGGTAGTAGACATTTAGTACATTGTCCTTGTGGGGTGCTGGTTGCTTATGTGGGTTTGGAATGTCTCGCAAGATTAAAGATTAGGTCAACAGCATTCTGGTTGTCAACAGCACGTAGGTAAATTCACAGTTATAATTGCATTCATTTGCAATGATCAGACACGTCTCACAAGAGCCAAATTCAACCAAGAAACATAAAAGATAAACTGAGTTTAATAACTAACCTCTGTCCAATGAGTGTATACATATGTAACATACTGTAATGCACAGTCAGATCCATGCTACAAACAGTGAAAGTCCAAAGGACCCAGCTCAATTCAGATTTGGTTTCATCCACCCACTGTGATGCATCAATTGCACTAATTGAACATATTTATTACAGCTGTCTCTTTTAAATATGGCTCCTGTAGTGTATTTATATACTAGGGAGTCTCATTATTACCTGCATATTCATGATTTATTGACCTACCTGGGATGTCAGATGAGTCGGCACTGAGCCCATGTGAATGAAAATTTAAAAAAGTAACAGCTACAATATCTGGCAGTCTATTTTATTCCACGTCACCCTATTACATCTCTCATCAAACATTTTTGGTCATTGAAACTGGACGTGATTATAATTTCCGCTATATTATATCTGTTGTTGCCAATCTCTGAATCAACGTCAAGAGGGGACCAAATTTATTGATCGAGAGAGAGGATTATTCAAGTGTAAAGTTTGCAATTCAAGAATGTTCAAACAAATGTACCATAAGGTCACTGTAAACTAGTTATATTTGTTGAAACTAACACAAGGTGAAGACGAATCCAAATAATGAAATTCAAGGTAGAATAGAATAGAATAGAATAGAATAGAATAGAATAGAATAGAATAATATAATATAATATAAAATGAAATGAAATGAAATGAAATGAAATGAACTGAAATGAAATGAAATGAAATGAAATGAGAATAATATAATATAATATAATATAAAATGAAATGAAATGAAATGAAATGAAATGAAATGAAATGAAATGAAATGAAATGAAATAAAATAAAATAAAATAGAACTAAATATAATTGAATAGTATAATCAATCGATGTTCATAACGTCCTAGTCATTCTAGCAAGTGATTAATCTCATTTTTTATCCGATAAGCCTTGGGTTGCATTTCGTTGTTCAACTTTAGATCATGCACTTTGCTGTCGTTGTATGTTTCTTTTTAACTGACATATTTGCAAGACATTCTGTCTGAATCAGTTCTATTTGATATTTCATGTCAATGACAAAAGGTGAAAATACGCCTATATGATCGATTTCAACATAATTTGTACCAAAATTAGCCATTTATATATCTTTGTTGTTAAAGTTCTCATCGACGTTGTTTTGCTCTTTTCCGGACTCTTCTTAAAAAGAAAGCGAAATGAACCTAGGATCGGCTACTCTCACCACATCTCAGAAACACCTTTTGATCTAGTTTTGGTTTTTATTTTCTTGGCGAGTGTGATAAATTGTAAATCATGATTGTAAAGTTTTGGTTATCTCTTTCAAAACTTACACTTTACAAGTGAAAATACTGCAAAATATCAGAAAATAAAAAAACACAAAATAGATCATCAGGTGTTCTTCTGTATGTATAAATCGAAAACAATCCAAGGAATCACGCCCTTACAAATACATCTTTCCGTAAAGTTATTTCCAAAACAGACCAACTTGAAGTAGAGAGTGGATCTCCTGTGGCAGTCACTGTAATGAAGATAGGCATTACAGTTACAGGTGTACACTTTAGAGAGAAAGGTCACGAAAGGCTACAGGTCAAGTGGGCAGGGAGGTTAAATGTCAAGTGGGCAGGATCAGGTCTTGCAAAATAAAATTCTACTGTATAACCATGCAACCCCTGTGAGATTCGTTACAAAACCCATTGCATCCATGAAGACTTTTTTTTCTATTTGAGGCAAATGCCTGTGTAGACATTCAATCAATTACTGTGGTATGGCTTCTGTCTCCTGTCTGCGTAGAAAGATAAGACGGCTTTATGAAAATATCTTATATGCACAGGAATCAATTAAACCCAACCGCATTGTTAGACAAAATGTCCTGTGGATCCCCAAATCCATCAGACGTAAGTTGCATTTTTTGTTGATAGTAAAACGTATGTATTTTTAGGATTTGGATCAGTGTGTTGAGTAGTCATTTTATAAGGGAGCAAGAAGACATACAAGGGTTCAACAAAAAATATGAATAAAATCCACGGGGATTGTTTTCAGTGTTCGTGTTTACATCGAATAACATCCGTGGGAGTGAAAATTTGCTGAAGGCAATCTGCCATGATGGTGTAATAAAATTTTGCATGACACTTCCAAATTATGGAATGCCCTGCATTAAAATCAACATTTACCCGAGTGAACTACTCAAACGCAAATAATTTAAGCATTTGGTGAACAGACACTGAGAGCATAACAAGATTACGTATACTGATTTACTAAGCTAATAGCAACGTTACTAGCTTAATAATGGATGGGCTGTCGTGTTTAATTCCCTAGTCATGTGATTTAATATAACATTGTTACCTAATAAGACACTTCTTGCGACATTTCCTATCAAATTCATGCATTTTTACAACATTGCAACAAGGATTGCTGTGAAGACGTGTATCTGTCTAGACCAGAGGAGATAAGGGTCACATCGAGACAGGAATTCATAATTTGTTCTTAAAAAATTGCTTGTTTTTACTAGTCTTGTCAGATTTGATTTCTTAGACTGTGAAGGATAAAGTAATAAGTCTGTACGATTAAATTATATTTTTCAGAGAGAATTCAAGCTGTGACCGTCATGAAGTAAATTATACTCTTACAGCGGAAATAATAATCGCGTTGAAGATGTTTGATAAGCGCCACGTTTAACCAAGTAACATCTTCAAAAAAAACTTAGATAAGTAACATCTGCCCAACTAATACCATCAAAAAATACTTAGATAAATAACATCTGTGCAACTAATGGTATCAACAAAAACTAAAATAAGTAACATTTGTCCAATAAGTAACACAACAACAGAAACTTACACCTCTAATATCTGTCCAGTTAGAGTTGGGTAGTTTGAATTCCCGCTCACTGTTTACAGTATAGATCTGGTTGTGCCAATCCATCACAGTTTATTAAGTACACTACTTGGACAAGAGTACTCGATTAACTCAGAACTCAGTTTTTGTTGAGTCTCTTGGTTGAAATTGGCTTTTTATCAATCATCTTTGATGATTGAAACTGAACACACTAATAATTTATTTCTGCTGTATTATCCAACTATCAGGTGAAACACCATCATGCAAACATCAGGAGAACGATATAATCAACTAGTTTTGATCCTGCTTATTTCTTTCAAAATGCATAACTAGCTATTACCCTGTATGTATTGTATTAAATTTAGAAGAGTAATGAATTGATACTTTTAAAATGTAAACCTGCTTGAAAATATCATACATATACCGAACGATGATTACACTATAATTGCACTACCCCATTATCTGAAAATTGTAAGTTTTAATGGAAATGAAATATAAGTATATCATATAGCATTCGGGTAAAATGCAATAAATAGTATATTAGGAAATAAAATGAGATGCTGTTACAGTAATAAAACGCCAAGAGGTGCGACGTAAAGAGAAATTATGCATACAATAAAATATGGTGTTAAAATGACCATATGGATGGGGATTTATTTTGGATTTAGTGATTACATTTTATAAAACAATTTTATCATAGCTTCCTACTTGGAACATCAATGTGAAAACAGACAGTATAGACTAAGTATCTGTCTGTAACTCAATACATTGCAAAAATCTATACAAAAATGTGTAAAATGTTTGTTATTGTACGTACAATAACACATTTTACACGTTTTTTAACCTTTTGCAATTTATTGAGTTACAAACAAGGAATTCAGATAAGTTCTTTCACGTTGATTTGTCAAGTAGGAAGCCATGATAAAATCAATAAATCCCAATTTGAAATAAATACCCAATCCTCATCCATATGCCCACAACATACAAAATGTTATACATCTTGTCTTTTTTTCAACTCAGAATTTAAGAGAATCTATATATTTGCTATACATGAGCATGGTTATTTTCCTGGCAAACTAATCAATCAAGTACCTGTGGATAATGAATGGCTTCGCTGGCGTCGAAACAAACGGTTAGATATCAATAAATAACTTGAAAGTGATCTAACTTAATCAACTCGCACTTCAGGTGTTTGTGCGGCAACCTTGATCTTGTTCATAATTAAGGGTTTTCTGTAAAACTGGAATAATTATATACTCTTGTTTGGTAAAGTTAGTAGTTAGAAGCGACAATTTGCTATGGAAAGAATGGCCCTGAATTTGTTAACAGAGCTGTACCTTCGACATCAAAATCCAAACTTCCATTATAACGATAATGACAAGGAGAATTCACTGAGTTCACCTTGGGTTCCGACATAAACGAGGCCATAAAAGTTTTGGGAGTTGAGTAAAGACAATTTTAAATGATTATTTTTTTTACTTTGAATGTGACATCTTTTCAGTAACTACTTTGAAAGATACGACATTATGCCAGAAAAAAATGAAAAAGCTGTTCAACCTACCCATATATTTTTTCTGGTGATGGGCAATATATCCTCATGCGGGCTTCGCATTGTTTTCAAAATTAAGGATATTTCTTTATATTTTCTGAATAGTACATGTAACAATATACATTTGAGACTATTCAAAATCATATAATATCTTATACAGTGGTTTACTTGGCTCTAATGATGCATACAAGCATGAATTGAGATTAAATTAAGCTGCTGCATATCCAATGTGCACTAAAAAGAATTGAACAAAAGTTTACAACCATTGGAGTGGGCTGAGCAGTCATTGGACCATCAAAAGTCTGAAAGTCTTGAAATGTTTTGCTCTTTGTTTTATTCGGGAATTTTTGGAACCAAATTAAACTCCTGGAGAAGTCATTTACCAAGTGCGCATCCACAACATATCTTTCAGCTTTGCCACAACAAAATAGATAATATGTAACGCATAGCATAAATGTTTTAATTCTGGTATTTATTACCATATTCAAGCATTGTAAGACTTTAAATTATGTCTTTGGTTTGATATTTTATGCCTCTAAATGGCCTCCTATACTGTCTTGTTTTCAATTTGTTTCACCTTTGGAGTTGTCTCCTTCCAATCAGTAGCAATCAAGGTGATAATTGTATTTCTCCCAAAACAAGATGGAAGGTGTCTGGCTAAGTACCTCCCTGTAAAGGTTAGAGCTAATTAGAGACATCTCCTTATGTATGTGAAATCCACATCCTGTGTAAAGTAATCTCGTTTAGAGTATTATTGTAGTTGGCTATCACTGATATTTTTTATTCATCATTGACATTGTACCATATGATTTTATATCTTCACTGCAGTGTAGGTAACAGAAGGGGTGGATAAAATAATGCTTGAGTTTCATTTGGCGGGGCTTAACATTTTTTTTAGAAGAGATGGTGAGAGGAACTACGTATACACCATTTGTTTAACCGTATATTGTGTACATTTCCTAACTGTAACTATGTAGACAAATTGCATGAGATAGTATCAAGATGACTGAATAAGTTCTATCTAAACTCGACCTGAAATATTTTGCTATCATTATATATGGTTTGTATTATCCTTGTAAAGCATTGTGAAAAACTGTGTTGCGATAAAAGATTGTCTCGATCAGCAAATGTTTCTCTCAGTGAGTGGCTTATCCTGTCTACTGAATTCGATTAAGTGACAATATTCACATTAAGTGCTTTATTGCTGCTGACGTCATTTCTCATAGCCGGTAGATTTATAATCCAGTCAGAATTTACAGCTATTTTTTGGCGGGCGCTTCATTAAAGTAAAATATTGGTTTTCCTAAGAATGGGTTACAAGGACACACAATCAAGACAAACCAAGCCAAAAGGTTATAAGCTATAATCTAATTAACACGGCTGATAATTTTCGGTAAGCGAATACCACAGCGAATACATAACATGGTATAACTTTAATTTCGTGCACGTTCATTGACACGGGTTTATGTGTAATATCTCAAAATAATCTATGTATCAATTTGCTTTCAGGGCACCAAGTTCTGTTTCAATTTTTTTTTGAGAAAAGCATTCGTCTTTGTAGACTGTGGCGATATTTGATAGTCGTCATTCACGAGATGATGAGGCCTATAGCTATATTCGATGTGTTTTCAATAGGAAGGATAACGACCAATGCAGCTGTGATTACACCCTATAGTATTGTACGTTTCATTCGTTGCCACTTTTGCTGAACAGTATATTTTTTTTTTATGCTAGGCCATGGATAAATCGCTGTTCACCGTTAAAGTAAAGCAATGCTTCACGACTCGATGCTTTGTACAAATATAGTTCATCGTATCATACATGCTATTTTCATGCAGCGGTTTTCAAAAAGGAAACACCGTGAAATACCTCAGTTCCTTTGTGTTGTCGCGAGCTGTGCATTGCAAATGCCCAGCAAGTTCAAGCTGCTACCGAACGTTTTATTTTGTATCGCCGAACATCAAATAGAGCCGAATACATACCTAAAAAGTAATAAATTGTCAGGTGTGGTTTTCATCCTAGTGGGTTTTCCTTTTCTAATACAATACTTCTATTTGGCAAGGCGTTTAATTGTTCGTGGTTTTAATTTCCGAAGTGCTTTGAAATTTGAAAATATGTATACACATCACAACATTAAAATGGTCATCACAGCTGAGAGAAGCGAGAGAAATATCACAGTTGCAGTTTTATTGTTTGGTCACCATATGTGAAATTATGTCCAGAACTATCAAATGTTATTTATAAAGTAAATACTTCATCACCTACTTTGCTGGATAGAAAGTAAAAATAGAAGCGAGCTATTCTGTAGAAAATTTATTAGTTTTGTTTATCTCAATTTTAACAACACTTTGTTTTTTTATGGGTTTTGATCGTTAGTTTTGTTTTATGTTCCATGTATTAAAATATATTGAAGAATGTCTCGCAACTGGTTGAAATCACAACAGAAATTGGGATAAAATGTAAAAACAATCGTATGACATAAATTATTGATTAAAACAAAATCGAAAAACGTCATAAGCTCGATACGAAAATGTCTTTTTCCATATGTTACTACGTCAATTACTTTGTGCTTACTTCGATTCACGTCACGATTTCTATGGCCATTGTCCTTTACATTAGCCAAAAGTAGGGTATAATACTGTAATATCTGAAATATAATAAACTAACATAGGAATGCAAAATATTCAAAATTCTTATATAAGCGACGCAGTAATATTAAAGGGGTATAAATTTGACAGTGGAAGGGGGTTATTATTTCTGAGTGCTCTACTTAGTGAGAAAAAAAACTTACATTGTCAGAATCCAACCTGTTCTTCGGACATGATATGTAAACGATCCGATGACGTAATTTTGTATACGTATGCTAAAATATGAGGAAACCCCAATCAGGCCATCAACTATACAAACAACACTGTAAGACGATTGATAATGTACTCAAAGATGTACATTGCCATTAATATTATAGTAGCATTTTTTAAGAGTTGTTGCTAAAGTATTTTCAACCGATTCAAACGCTGATAAATTTACATCTCATGTTTTCACATCCAGATACTGGGTAAAACTTACAAATGTGTGTTTGATTTGCATTAAGTATAAATACAAAACATGGTTTAGTATGGTTCGACTAAAACCTAATGCCATCTGAGGTAACTTTATAACCGTTCACTGTACTCAAACCTTGACCTTGAGGTGATCGCAATTGATGTAGCAGGTGGGAAGACAAAGGAATCTGTCAATATTATCAAAGGAAGGGATGTTTTAATTGTTGTGTAAATCACAGCTGTTGCTTTTTTGATATTGTCAAGCACGGACAAATAGGCAATCCGACAACATCAACTGGTGAGATTTTTTTAAATAAAAAGAGTCTCCTTTTCAATTCAACAATTTACCATCAAGCGTTGATAAAGTGATTGATATTGTTAAACGATTCGGGGTAAAAAAAAAAGGAAAAGGTAATTTTGATGTCATTGACATAAAAACTACAATATTCTGATAGGTTAGTGTAAATATACACAGCCTTGATCTTTGCATGTTGTCCTACCACAAGCAATCAGACTTTTTAATGCCAATTTTAAGCGTGATACTTGAACCATTTCCACAGGTTTTTTATATCCAACTTTTATCAGACCTTGCTTTTTATCTGTCATATGCAATATTTCCGTAGGACTGTAATTATTTATTGGGTTATATAAATGTTTACCTTTTTAGTCTGTAAGTTGTGTCTTCATTTGTATCACTGTTATTGTATGTTTGTTTACAGCAGGTGTTATAATTACCCTTTTTTAGGGATTTACTAAAGTATTATCTTATCTTATCTTATCCTATCTTGTCAACAGTGTTCTCCTTTGGAAAATTTGCATATCGTTTGCATAGTAATTTACATGAATTGTGCGCATCGCCAATAATCAAATGTACATACTTTTACATGTTTACGAAAATAATAACATGGGATGAGCCATGATTTCGCTTCATTTCAAAGTATTTTGTTAATATATATCTAGCATGATAAATTACAACACATTTTTACCTTCCGTAAGGAAGGTTATAATATAAGCTTACCGATGAAGTCTCTGTGTGTGTGTGTGTGTGTGTGTGTGTCACCATTTCCGAAAATTTCAATTCAAACGAAATTACATAGACATGTTCCGTAGGGTAATGGCAAGAACTGATTAGGTTTTGGTAATAATCCGATGAATATTAATGACCAATTTGAGTAATTAATCGATCGAATGAGTATAAAGTCGTGTCAGATTCAGATTCAGATTCAGATTCAGGTAGCATTATCTTATGAACGTTATATTGAGCATCAGATGGCCTCAGATCCGAAGACTACCGACGGACTCAAACCTGAAATAATACCGTTGAGACTACAGGGAAGGATTCTGCTTCACTGCCGTCGGGTGTATTCGGATCTGAGGCTATATGACGCTCAATATGACACTACCTGAATCTGAATCTGACACCAACTTTATACTCGTTCTCTACACTGAGAAAGACTCTGTTTTCAGGGGTTTCGTGCCAACCTTATTTTGTGTTTCCCTTGGATCTGCATTCTGCATTGGTTGGACAAACAAGAGAAAAAAGAAGACTGAGGCAGGGTATTTAAGTGATTCAAAGTCACCAGAAAATATTTTTTTTCTTGGCCTTAAAATAGGTTTACAATGAGCGCAGAGTTCACAAACCGGTGAAATATTTATCATCGTTTCAATTTCGTCAAATATGGACTTATCATTTTCAAATTTCACACACTAATGCGCAGATGAACAAAGAGAAATCGTGTCTTTTTAGATTTTCGATTAGTAGTTTAGGAAGTATTATATTCACCTCGAACCGTCTCCTGTTTACCGTGTTCTTTTCTGATTTCTCTCGATACAAACTACCGCTGTTTGTTGCAAGGCTTGTACATAATCATTTATCTAGCTCTGTATCTCAGGATATAAATACACTCTCACATATTTATCAAGTGTAATAATCTATAATTTATACCCAACGCAGATGAATAAAGAGAAATCGTGTCTTTTTAGATTTTCGATTAGAAGTTTAGGAAGTATTACATTGACCTCGAATCGTCTCCTTTTTACCGTGTTCTTTTCCAATTTCTCTCGATAACAAACTACCGTTGTTTGTTGCAAGGCTTGTACATAATTATTTATCTAGCTCTGTATCTCAGGATATAAATACACTCAAGCCTCGCCTAGCCTACGAAGAAAATTTCGCGACAATGTATCAATAATGGTGACCTATACATTGACCTCTATATAATTAGTGTGCAGTGACTCGAGGGCGCGCCACTCAACAAAATCTTGACAATTTTCCCGTAGTGTATATGGCAACACACACATGCCATATCCCGGGTATGTAGGGGATCACGGAGAAAGCCGAGTGAAGTCGAGGATGGCAAGCTTTCCTGTGCTGAGAATAGGAGGCGAGGCGGGCATTTCGACAACATTTCAACTAACTTTCATTGGGACTTGACGAATCACAGATATAGAGCTAAATTTCTTGCAAAAATCATGAAATTTCAAGAGTATACCCTTACGGAAGGCATTCAGTTTAAATCTGGTAATGAATATATAAGCATAGAGTTGCAGAGAACTATCCCTCCAACATCTATGGTATAAGCGTTTTACTTCAATAAAAAAATTACTCAAATCATATTGTTCTAGTTCTTCTAGAAGCGGAAATTTAATTTTCACTTTACTTTCAAAAGTTATTTTAAATTTCAATTTAAAGTATTGTAGGTCAGTATATTGAATGACTATAAATCGTCGCCATAATTCTCACCTGTCGTAATGAAATGACGTCATTATTATTACGTCATAGTTATTTGCCTACTGAGAATATCTAGTGTTGTAATTATCACGATTAAACAATTATCCGTCAGCAGGTAATTGGATTTTTCGTATGAAATTAAACTAATAGGAAAAATTAAGATTCTTGATCGAATCAACCTTTGATCGCGACTTTTACCTTTGATATACATTGTATCTGACATTTGTGACGAGTCTTCTATAATGTATGTAGTTACTAAGTTGGGCAAACAGTTCTAATTAAGTATTCATAAAGTTCAACGATTCGTTTAACAACACGTGACGTTTATTGATGACAACACCGTTTCCGAAGTGGGTCACTGCTTGTCAATTATGTTACATGGATATATTTATTGGTATTGGCATGCAATGCACCATTAGCAGTTCTTGTTAGAGGAGACATGTTTGCAGAATTATGGCGTCACGAATTCTTAAGAACGTAAGGATTAAATTAGAGGGAATGAAGGCAATTTTACTGATTACTTGTAAATAGTGGTACTCTTCAACTTTATTGATGGCTATTAAAAGTATAGAAACACAAGTCTTTGAACATCCAGGTAATTTACCTAGCACTTCATGATACTTGGGGGCGTCTAATGGATTTATTCCTAGATGCATTTTCTCCCCTTCTTGATGTGCGATAGGGAATGATTAATATTCGTCTGACTATTCGTGTGACAGATGGTATTAAATGCCAGTGGGCATAGACATACGATGCATCTTTTGACGGCTGTATGTATCTTTTATCTGATCTTCCAGGGTATTTGCAATATAGTACATCTGTTCCGACCATGGCTTAGCATGAAGAACGTAAAAACAAATACATTCGTTTGGATTGCTCCGTTGTCAACGACACTTGCTTGTCGTCGAGATTGGTGGCTGTGGCTTAACCATCGTCCTCCCGTCCATCCGTCTGTCTGTCTGTCTGTCTGTCTGTCTGTCTGTACATTAAACATGTTCTATTTTCATGTATTTTTAAATAGAAATTGACAGACATATATTCAAATATAGACGACCAAGCTCGATAGATACATTTTACTCTCTCGTGTCAGGCAACAATTATATAATAATCAAATTGTAAATATTTACTCACAAAGCATTCCTTGAGTCATCTATTTTCCCTTTGTATACCGCAACCTTTTATACCTTCGTGTTGGTAAAATGTACGATTTGGGCAGATGGCCTTTACGAGCAATTATAATCATCATCATCATTATAACATCTGTCAACGTCAATTTGGGTGAAGTTTTTGGCTAAAATTAAGTTTGCGACTGGGATGTTTGTAAAAGGTGCAAGCTTTCTCACGTTGCTATTTAGTATTGCGTACACCTGCTGTTTTTGGTTCATTCAGATTTGCTTAATGTGGCAAGAGTATATTTTGTGGTATTTTCTATCGAATGTGATATTCAAACGACTTTGTTTTGAACAGAAACCGGGGGTGTCACTACTATAGATAGAATGTAATTGAATTCATACAGAAAAGTTGGAATGTTGTGTTTGTCAACTCATTGACTGGCCTGGCTAGCTGATTACTGCGACTTGAATCTAGTTCACATCTAATTCTTAAAACTTATTTCTTAAAAGCGAAATATGATCTATTTACTCTGACAAAACAATACGTTGTGTAGAAGATTTGTCCATAGATGTTTATGATTCCATAATCGTGCCCAATCGTAGGAACAGAGCGAGTCAATACTCTGATAATATCGTAGGTGGCGCTATAGCAGCTGGAGATTTCTGCCCGACAGGTGATCGGTCTATATATTACCAAAACAGTTGCATCATTTTTTATCTGACTTTTAATTGAAGCGCAAGGTTGGATCAGTTACAAAGAAATCTACTATACATTGCTAACAACTTTAACGAGATGTTACAGTTATCAAGGCCAAATTGTGTTTTATAGTTACATGACAAACAAGGCCGATCGAATCTCCAGCGACACGTTCTACAAAACATCACGTATTTTGTCACTTGACTCATTACATACATCTAACATTCCACCAATTCACTCAGGGAGCTGTGATTGAGAAGCGGTGTATGCCCACAGCTAAACTATAGATTCCTGTCAACGTTCGTTCACCTTTTTTAGGTTTGTTACCATACATATTCCCAATTCTAGATACACTCGTGTATGAGCCGTTTATCACTCTACATATGGTTCGTTATTATAATAATATTTATTATCATCATCATCATAATTATTGCTATGATATTGGAGCGGGAAACTCAATGTACAAACATCAATTAACAATGAGTTGTCTGTGTTCATCTTTTGATTCTGAGCCTTCCTCTATAAATCAGTTCACACACCTCTGTACTCAAACTGTGAAAATGATAAAATACCCAACGTCTTTCACTATCCATAATCATACATGGTTTATTGCTTCTTAAGGCCTCCAGCCCATATCGCAAAAAATTTACAGTACTAGATTACAAAATCTGACGGAAGTGTACAGAAAACAAATTAGCAAAATTCCTTTCTTAAAACATCTGCTCTGTATACATACGCAGCTAGGTTTAGAATTACTGGACCTTTGTTTGACGACATAAGTGAATAAAACTTTTCAATAGTAGGATTTACATATGACCATTCTGGTAAGTACTTTTGTCTGAGATTTTGGTACAGGGGACAAACTAAAGTAAAATGGTATTCATCTTCAATATTTGTTGACATACATATTTTACAAGTGCGATCTTCGAGATCAATACCCAAAGCACGGCCCTTTTCCACAGCCAGTTCGAGACCAGAACTTCTAAGGCAAGCCAATGCTCGTCTGAATTTAGTTTCCATTTTTAACAAAATATAATCTTCTGACTGGAACAAAAATTTAAAATTTCTATATAAACGTAGTTTGTCCTTAGAACACACCTCTGCCCACCAGTCCTGCTTAAAAATATCCACTGTTCTGGTCAAGAAGTGGCATAGGAAGATATCAAAGTCACCAGGGCCTTGCCAATACCAAACCTCTCCAAAACCATATTCAAATAAAAGACATCTGACCTGTGTTGCCCACGATACCTTGTTATTTCTATCGAGTTCAATAGCAAGATTATAACTCTGCTTTGCTACTCTATTTGGTGGCATTTGTAAAAGTTTATACCAATATGACAAAACTTTTTTGAATGTATGAATAGCAATTGGAAATCTGCCACAGTCCCCCAGTACACATACGTCAGGTGTTGACGACTTTACACCTAAAAACATTTTACAATACTTTAGCTGTACTCTTTCTGCAACCTGGAACTTAGCATAACCCCAAATTTCTGCCCCGTAAGTCAAAACTGGCAAGACCATAGAGTCAAAAAGTTTAAAATATTCTTTGTAAGGTAAACTACCTGTATTTTTGACAATACGAAAAATTATTCCCATGGCCTTTCTGGCTTGATCCGCTAGAGTTTCTACTGCTTTGCTCCACTGGTTTCTGCTTGATAACATTAAACCTAAATATTTGTAATAACTGACAGTTTTCATTTTTTCACCTCTGAAGAACCACTTTTCAGATTTTTTCAGAATACCCCCTCTACGAAATACAATAATTTGAGATTTGCTCATATTTACAGATAAGTTCCATTTCTGACAGAAAGATTCAAGAACAGACAGCAATCTTTGCAATCCAATGGGAGTGTCACCAAAAATGGTTACATCATCCGCATAAAGGAGTGAAAACAAATCATAAAACTCTTGCGTAATCTGGATTCCTCGGTTACCTGAGTTTGCTAGCATAGTGTTGAGTTCATTTATAAATAGGGTAAACAGAAACTATCCATATATATTTACTGATGCCGCCATCTTCCAGAAGGTCACGTGATAAAACCCCCATGCCATCTTCTTTCATTGCAGCTTCATCCATATTTTCTTGAGTTATTACATCTTTTGAACCTACACATCTGTGATATGATATGATATGATATGATATGATATGATATGATATGATATATGATATGATATGATATGATATGATATGATATGATATGATATGATATGATGTAATATAATATATGAAATATGTTATACGATACGATACGATACGATACAACACGACACGACACGATAAGATACGATACGATACGATGCGATATATGATGTGATGTGATGTGATGTGATGTGATGTGATGTGGTGTGGTGTGGTGTGGTGTGGTGGGATGTGGTGTGACGTGAGGTGACGTGAGGTGGCATGATGTGATGTGATGGGATGTGATGTGATGTGATGTGTTGTGCTGAGGTGTGGAGTGATGTGGTGCAATAATTGAGATATTAGTACGTCCAACCTTTAGTACAGATTGTCAATGATAATACAGTACATATATAAGACAGATAGTTAGTTTTAATTAAATTCATATTTCCACCGTAGTCTAGATTTCAGTTGATCCACAACATTAGCATTTTAACTGCCATGTTATAGTTTGTCCTCTATACATGATGCAGGTACCGCGGCCGTTGATAACATGCGACACGAAGTGATATAATGACTTCAATTCAAACAAGACATGTGAAGCACTGAGTAGAGTTGCCTATCGATATCCCAACTTTGATAGCGCCATTGTTGGTTGTAGCTGTGAGCATGGCTGGTGAATTCTCTGGTAATTTGCTGAGAAATCTTGGGTGATTCCATTGGTGGGCCCATTGGTCAGAACAGTTGAACTAGCATACTAGTTTATTGATGATCATCATGATTAAAACTCATCATCATCATCATCATCATCATCATCATCATCATCATCATCATCATCATCACCACCACCACCACCACCACCACCACCACCACCACCACCACCACCACCACCACCACCACCATCATCATCATCATCATCATCATCATCATCATCATCATCATCATCTTTTCTTTTCAGGAAACATTTATTCATGTTCAAACTGTTATAAAAAATACTGTTTCAAATGCATACAGGGATAGCAGGGCGAAGGTACACAAGTGAAAGTTTGGATACTCAACGGTGCAATGAAAATGTTCCGTATAAGGATGTAGAAAGATTCTACAGTTAAAATAATCGGTAGTGACAAAGTATGTAAACGGATTTTGCGTTGACTCTTGCAAATTCTCGTCAAAGAGAGTTCTGATCAAAAAACTGTGAAAAGGATCATCACCACCATAATCACCAACACCACCACCACCACCACCACAACCATCCCACCGCCGCCGCCTCGTCTTCGTTCTCCTTCTCTTTACAAGAAGTTTATAATTTGCCTAAATGTGGTGCTAGTGTCGGTTACCCTGTAGAGAGCTATGCCCTCAACGGCAAGAGGCTGGGTAACCTGTGGTGCATGCTACGGATTAAACTCTCGCCGTTGACGGCATAACACCCCCCCCCCGCCTCGCCCAAGGTTCTGCCCTCAACGGTGAGAGTAGCTGGGTAATCGAGACTAGCTACTGATGGGATGTTATCACCACCACCACAGTTAAGACATCATCAATGTCAGTGGAGATGATCTCAACCATCAAATGCGCCGTTGAGGGCAAAAAAAGCCAAGCGTGTCAAGTGTTGAAACCGTGATATCAAATTTTACATCTCCCCTGGAATTCAATTCGCCGTGACCAGATACACACTATCCATTAGTACGATTGCTCCCTGTGTAGCTATTAAAGGTTAGGGTTAGAATCTGACCTTAGAAGCTAACCTTCACCGGAATTTATTTCAAGTTTAAATCAAATATCAGTTACTGTCAAGGTGACACTTTTCATTAACTTTTCACAGCATGAAAAACAAATCAAAACATATTTGAAAATTTACAAATATTTCGTGATGAGAAATTAACCCAGAAAACTAATCTCAGCGTATATTGTCATTTAGAACCATGACGAAACCTCACCAGGGTGCGAGATTTTTTTTGACCAAAATATTTTCTCCCAGCCCAGCAGTAAAAAAGGTAGTCCACAACAAAACAATGACAATTTTTAATCCTCATGGTTCTACTGATAAGATAGTGGAAATATAATAACCTGGGATTAAATCCCTGGCCTTTTATACAAAGTGCGACAATCAACAATAATTACTGAACCAAATATATGAAATTTTTTAATAGCTACAGATCCAAACGTTACACTCTCTTTGCCGACACTGTAGATAAAGCAAAATTTCTTCTTTGGGTGGGATTTGATCAGCTTCAATCACTGTAAACTAATATTTGAAATTATATATTTGTCGTGGTCTTAGGGATGAGGTCAATAGTTCAATGTAGGAAAAAAAATTCGTAAATTCTTTTACTGAGAACAAGCCATTTTAGTTCTCATCCTACGAGAACAATTTTACTTTTAATGGATCTGTTTGTACACCTGAATACAAATATTTCTTTAGAATGTCGTCAAATTGAGAAATAGATGAATTTTCGCTACAGTAAATGCATGGCACTAAAATAAAGTAAAGTTTCAATAAAAGAACTATTTTTTCCTCACTAAATACCGGCTTTGTTCATAGCACTACATACTGCTAAATACTGATTTGAAATTGATTGTGTTGTCTGAGACAATTTTGTCCAATTTCGTTAGAAAGGGACTGAGGCCTAACTAAAAGACTTTAGTTTTTTCTATAAATTGAACTATTTATCTCACTCCTTACTAAGTACCTTCAACATATTCAAAGGTAGCTTGATGAGATATAGCTCAGCGATTTGGCCATCTGACTAGACATCCTACACCGGCTGTCCTAGTAAACGACATTTTAAAATCAGATAGCCAATTAGTCTCTGTGCTATGGGAGATAGCAAGACCATGACAAGTTATACAGTCCCTGGGTTAATTTAAAACTGGCATCATTGTTCAGAGTTAGATTTCTGTGTTTGTCAGTCTGTGTTTGCACCTTTCTGAACATTTCAATGAAAGGGACACAAGCTGAATGTGTACGTATATATATATAGTAGGTGTAGTTTTTACTGCACATTTTTATTCAAAAGGTATTCACAGTATTCTACTTACTGAACTCATAAACTATCCGATGACGTCATTTATCATACGTATCAAAAATATTCAGGAAACCCCTACTATGAAATCAATTGTTCTAACAATACCAGAAAACAATTGAAATGTCATCGAAGGCATGCATTGACATTAACATTATACTAGAATAGTTTAAAAATCAAAGTTTTTGTAAGTATTTTCACTTGTGAGTAAAAAGCTTATAAACTCAGCTTGTGACTTGAACACCTTTCTCAATTCTTACCAATTGATCTTATCCATTGCACCAACGGATACTACTGATAGTAGAGGTATATAATAACAAAAGCCTCATCTGTACAGGTGATATAGTTACAGATAATTTAAAACTTTCTACTACATCAAAATGATCCGATAAATCCCTCAGGTCTTATTCAGGTATGTTCAGTCACGATGTTTACCCATGCATGTCTTCAAAATATTGTCCCAGACAGGTGGTAAAAATGTACCGACACCGGTCTCTGTTTAGAGATGATTGTATTAAATGCTGTTATGTATATATTGTTCTTTTGATTTCCAAGGTGAAAAGCCAGTGGTATAGGTTTGCTGGAGCTATTAAAGTTTGACTTGCTTTAATGTGACTAGCAGTGTATGATTGGATCGACCAAAAGTCAGAAATGAAATCAATTTTGACAAAGAATGGTTCACATCAAGTAATTACATCTGTGGATGCATCACCACAAATCTAAAGTGGACAACGAAGGATGAATTATGAAGTACTATCTAGACCGTGACGAGTAAACAACTTGAAATAAATGAATGTTCATGTCTACGACGTCGGACTTTGTAGATTTGTGTAATGTAAACAGGGTTTTTGTCCGACCTGTAAGGATGAATTGTGGACTCTACCTATGTACATGTATACCCCCCACCTATTCCCTGACCACCTGCGTGGTTCAAAGTTGCGTCGTTGTTGAAATCGAAGGACATGTTGTTTCAAATCATTGGGATCTCCACTTTGGTGTTCTCCGCCACGTTGTCCGCGTTGACCCCCAGATCTGGACTGACTGCTTGTCCGAGTCATTTATCAAATACTGTTTCACTTTCACGGTTTAAATTCACCACGACTGCAAATGCAACCATGGAAATCGAAGAAAGTCCAACATTGAAAATAACCAACGACTCAAAACTATCGGACGTTTCTAGTGCTATAACATACTATAAATTTCGAACTCTTACTTTAAAGGGATACAAGCTGAGTTTATATGTTTTTACTCAATTGAAAATACCTAAATAAAACCACATTCCAGTATAACATTAACGTCAATGGATGTCTTCAATAACATTATGATTGTCTTCTTGCTCAGAACAGTTGAATACCAGGTTAAATACATAGTAGGAATTTGCTTAACATTTTTTGATACGTATGATAAATTACGTCATTGGATCTTTTATGAGTTATATCAAAATACTAGGTTTGAATTCAATCAATTGCAAGTGATGGCTAAGTGTGCTTCGGTAAGTACAATACTATGAGTGTGTTTTAAATATTCTGCAAAAATTACGCCCAAATACGGATAAACTCAGTTTGTGCCCCTTTAACTAAAAGGGTAGTAGGAACGACACATCCAGTGCATGCAAATCACACATCATGCTTGCTCAGTTCTTAGCATCACTACCATAAATTCATACTCCATGACCAGTTATACAAATTTCCAGTTATACAGTTGCTATACTAAAACAATATATTAAAGAGAGTACCTGTAGTTTGTTTTAAAGTAAATATTTTGCAATGAAAAGTAGGTGAAAATACTGTCTTACATTAGGGACTTGACATAAATTACAGGAGGCGCGATGTCTTTCCAGAAGTCGAGTACGTGCAAAGGAGTGACCCTCTCCCTATTCCTTACACACACACAAATATTCAGCAGCATCTTTCTCTGTCATTGGAATATATGTGCTAAAAGTATCATTGCACAATATATTAGTGACCCGCTCCAAACGCTTGCATGAAAAGAATGGTGACCCACCCCCTCAAGAACACCGGCCCCTCTTATAATGTGTGTCCTATTTCTACTAGGATCATACGTATTTCTAGTAGAGTAGTAGAGATTGGACATCCTTTTTTTTATATTTTATTAGAGAGAGAGAGAGAGAGAGAGAGAGAGAGAGAGAGAGAGAGAGAGAGAGAGAGAGAGAGAGAGAGAGAGAGGGAGGGGGGAAGGGAGAGAGATTATTGCATATTATCTTTTGTATTCATTTTGTTCAACTTCAACGATGTAACAGTGATTGCAGTGTGTATCTTTATATCACGTTGCCCATGGCAACGGTCAACAGTTTGTATTTCCTATACTTTCATTTCAGACATGTGGTCCTATATAAGACATCATCGTATCAGTATTGTATATAAAATCAGTCTAAATTTCGCTCTAATGGTTCAGACTATATAGTGGTCTAAGGTCTAGGTGACTTTCCGGGAAATTGCCACCGGACACCGAAGCGACAACAGCAACTTGGCTCCATGATATGCGTTTTTTGACAATTAATATTTTGTAGTTTCTATTCGCCAGTGGGTTCATCAAAGAAGGGTATGTGCACATGAGCGTGCCACCGCGGACAGTGAAACGATATCAAACAAACTCAATATATTCATTATTTCATAGAAATATGATGGGTGGTGTTTGAGTTATAAAACAATAGTTTCAACGTGGAGCTAAAAGAAAGCGTAAACCGTAAACGGTTCATTTTGATACACTATGTCTGTGTTATTTTATACCTGTGTTCTTTGTTAGCTTTGGTGTTATATGGTAGTGTTCATGTCAAGCGAGTGTGTGTGTGTGTGAGAGAGAGAGAGGGAGAGAGAGGGAGAGACAGACAGACAGACAGAGACAGACAGACAGACAGACAGACAGACAGACAGACAGACAGACAGACAGACAGACAGAAAGAGGGTAAATGTAACTTATGGACAGATGCGTCTATTTTGTTCGGATGATAATTGCCATTAAATGTTCAGACAACCACTGTAGTTTCCTGTTTTCTAGTAGTGCTGAGAACGTGAAAGTGTTCGTGAAAGAGGCATGTTCGTTGTTTTTCCGAACAACTATGACTTACAGTAGTAACACGTGTGTGTATGAACACAAACATATTGGTCTGCATGCAGCAACTTCTTCCACAATAGACCCGCATGTTACGAATCAAATAGGGGTGAAATTATACGAGAACGTGCATATGGCAAAAAGAAGACAAACACACCGTCTCTTTAAAAACAACCCGTGACGCCAAACAGTATCAAACAAGGAGATTGACCGTGGCGTAGTTTGCACACCGTATTGAAAAGAGGTTTAGTGTTGAACGCAATAGTGTCTATGTCATCTAAACAACATAGGAATGTTTCCCCCGGGGTATATCATCAGGTCGTCGCCAGAATATAAGAATACAACACAAAATAAATGAGAGTGAAATTAGAATTTTGATATGAATATATATGTCAATATTCGTAGTAAAGACATAAGGTTTGTGATTTGAACATTTCATTTACATCATTCTCGGTAGAGGTACATACGTGTACAATTTAATGAAATTTCGGACCACCCAGTGGTGTGAAATTACTTAATTACCATTGTGTGCTATTTAGTATCACTGAATGCAGGTAGCTTGTCGGCACCAGCTGATGAGTGGAGGACAATGCGATGCGTCCAAATTTGACGTGCTCGTTGTCAGCTCTGGTATGTTAAAAAACCTTGAATTGCGTAATTTGACTAATTACAAGGACAGTAATTTATGCTTTACGGAATTTGTTAACAAACTTTGCATTGTTACCGTTAGGTAGTGTGACATCATTACCTGCATCTACGCAAAATATGTTGTTTAAGTATTTAGGCCACCGACTTCCAGCTCAAAAGTTTAGTAGACTTCAAAACTTTTCACGTTGGTTCGAAAGTTGAATTTCAATTTCCAGATCTTGCACAAGTAACGTATTTTAGACAGCCGTTGATGGCGCTAGATATCAGAGTCAGAAAATACCATCTCGAACGGATACCAAATATAATGTGAATGTACATGTATTTACACAGCGATTTAGTGTATATGGCAAATTTTGTGATTTCATGACGAAACAGAATTGTAGCTTTAAAAACTTTGAAACGACTTGAAAAGGAAGCCTAACAGAGTTCAAGTTGGAACGCGCAAAAGAAGGCAAAACAACTTAAGAAATACTAATGAACGAAACGATGGTAATGTTAAGTACAGACAAATAACGTGTTGTGAAATGAAATATCAGTTCATGGAAAATTGAAAGCGGAAACCTAAAATACAAAGAAAAACAAATGCACTTTTTTTCTTTCATAGTACAAAATGTAATAGTTTTGAATATAACAACCCAATGGTGATAACTCAGAGATTGGGGGAATATTTTGAGGGTAAGTTATGCCAAACAATGCACATTCCTTTAGCGTGGCCATATGGTTAAGATATCCGGTACCAACACATTTACATACTCATGAATACAGCACAGAGACGTGTAACTTAAGTAGCGATTTGTTTCTCTGACCTTTGTCGGGCCCTCCCGGTGGTACACTCCGTCACAAGTGCCC
>NC_135556.1:6492500-6567500 GCF_964340395.1 Glandiceps talaboti | reverse complement strand
GTGTGTGTGTGTGTGTGCGCGCGCGTGTGTGTGTGTGTGTGGATGTTACTAGCTATTGCATCACCAGTATCATATGTATGCCAGCATGTAGACGCTTGCCAAAAGACCTTCGTACATGTATACAACACGTTGTATTATATATATATTTTGTTAAGTCAACAGTGCATAATAAGTACAATGTACGTAAGCGTTCATTTACAGGATAGTATTTGTTTATCAATCAAAACTTTACCCCTTGTGTTGTTTACCTTAAAATACTGTCTAGGTTTTCACCACAAGAAAGATACTAGAATTTTCCACAGCGACAATTCATAAAACATAGAGAACCGCAACAAGAATATTACAAGAGGCTAGTATAGTATAGAAGACAATCTTAGCGGTGACCTTAGTTTTGGTCTGTACCGCCTACGTAATTAAACGATATACACCAGAGGTATGGAGACACCGTACGACCTTGTGTCTACTTCACGTGACCCGAGGCGATCACAAAATTGTCTTTAGCGGTTTGGTGAGCTGCAGTTTACACATGAAACTCAACAGGCGTCCTTTTTACACGTCGTTCTGAACCACAAAACAACACTTAAAGTTACACTAGGGCGTCAGACAAAGTTCAGCTGTACCCAGCTAGTAATTTTGGCTCACAGCGAGAGATTTTACTTTTTTTGAAATTTGAATCACGCTTTCTTAAAGTTTAAGTTTCGAAAAATAGTTTTGAAATGTCCTTAACTATGATATAAGAACGTGGTCTTGATACTCTCATGACGTCATTCACCCCAGATTCATTTGTCGCTGAATATGTATGTTGATGTATTCATTCAGAGTTACAAACATATTTTATCTCGTATGTGAATTGAGGTTTAAATACTGCAATCGTGGTACTCAAGTTATTGATTTACTTAATAACTCTGATTAGGCCTACTTCATTTACACACTTAGGGACGAGACCAATATTTAGACATTTTAGTTCAAAAAACGATTTTACTTTTAATTGATCGGTTTTGTACCCTAAATACAAATACACATATTTCTAATAAAATTGTCAAATTGAGAATGTTCGCTGTCGCAAATGCATTACACTAAAATGAAGTACTAAAAGTGTCAACAAAAAGAACTATTTCTTCCCAACTACATACTGGCTTTGTATTCATAGCACTACATACATGTACTACTACATACTGATTTGAAATTGATTGTGTGGTCTGAAACAATTTTCATTTTGGTCACTTTAGTTAGGGAGAGGGGGGGGGGGGGTAGTCTGAGGGCTAAGTATAAGAATTTATATAGTTTTTTAATCCAACATTGAACTATCGATCTCACTCCTTACACAACCATACGTTGCCCAATCTTTATAGAGCTTGTCTTGGTAATGTCGAGTTAATGATATGTCGATGTAGTGGTCGGATTAGTCTGGTAAGAGACGCCGTGATTAGAACGGGCCGAAGCTATAAAAAGTTTACCTAGCAAAATCACATTAGATTAATGATTTATACAAATTAATAGTTTATAAATGTACATATATAATATTATTCCTATTAAACATCGAGAATTGGGTCAATTAAGTGAAATTTGCCGAAAGTAGCTTTCCGCAAGAATACACGACTATATACTAAACGCACCAAGTCCTCGACTTTTCTCCATTTGTATATTGTCAAGGAATATTTGATTCTCACAGTCAGCGTTGAAGGACACATTCCACGTTCTGACAAATTACTATATACCTATACAATATAAGGTGTGTAGTGGTCATAAAGTCACATACTGACAAACAAACAAACAAGGTCAGAAACCTAACATATGTAAAAAGCTGAATTACCTGAATGTTTCTGGCATATTTCAAAAACAACTCCGTATTGACTTTGTATCCCTTCACAACAACTTTTAAAAAGTTTGAGTCATGTGCGATTTTTTTTGTGACGTACAACAATGGTGCATAGTATAATACATCTAGGATGTTTGTGTAGTTATACTAATTTTCTCTAGCTGACGTTTATCGTTGACATGTGGACTGGCTTGAACTGGCTCGGTGCCTAAACTTTGTGCCGAACACAGCATATGTGCATACCGGTGAAACATTGCCAGGGCAAACGTCAAAAGTTCCCAGTTTGAACAGACATCAATCATTATTGTAGCTCGTAATAGGTCAAATGGTGTCATGGAGGGTACTGAACAGGATTTACTGAGTCACTGATTGTTATTACTATTATTCTTTATCATTGTTAATGTTATGGACTTTTTTTAAAAACTCGACAAACTGTTAAAGCTAGAGGCTCTTACACACTTTTCAATCACGTGACTGTTCATGTGCGAACCCAATCAAATCCCGTGTCAATAGTAACTACTTACCTAAAACCTAAACGAGAGCACTTAAATTAAACTATTCTTCGTCTTAATAGTCTAGAGCACTGAACAGTGAAGTTGGAGATCGGAACCAGATTCAAAAATAGACAAGTGAGATTGCCTTTACCGGCACTCAATCTGCTTAAATTATACTTCGAAAGTGTATAAAAAATCATCTCTAGAGCCAGACTTATCATGTGATGTAAAAACAGACATGTAGATGTAACAAATGCATGTAAATTCACCATCCTTCAATAGCAACACATGGCCTATGCAGATCCTGGTATTATGCATAGAAGATGATATAATTTAGTAACCATATATTAAAATATCGAGAAACCCCACATTATACCACCAATCGAGTTTGAATACAATTTATGAAATACCCCGAGATTTACAAAAAATTAAATGTAAACAAAGTGCTAAAATACTTCCATTCGAGTAAAAAACTTTAAAATGTAGAATCATGTTTTGCCCAATGACAACGACAGATCTGCCAAACGACATAATGAATTGTAATTCACTATCCTGCATGCCATTGTTTTAGGTGAATGGGGTAACGGTCAAGAAGGTAACGTGTATCCACCAGGAGTGCGTCCACTTGTACCAGGCGAGGAGGAAGTCGAAAACGGTAAGAACATTATGGGTTTGTTATTATCTCCGGTCACATAAAACCTTTTGAATTAAAACCTAACAGGTTTATCATGCCATGTTCAGAAATTTTTCTCAGTAGGTGGAGCCTATAACCTTAGTATAAAATATGGTGAGAATTTGTCTGATTTTACCTATTTGGGTGATTTTTTGAAAACAATTTACGCCATCTTTACTTTTGGATTTTGTATTCCTTCGGCATCGCCCACTTAACCATATACATGGATATATATATATATATATATATATATATATATATATATATATATATATATATATATATATATATATATGACATTTTCCTAGATTTCTGGAATTACTGCATTTTTTTTAGCCCTCAACGGGCACCGCCTGAAAGGGGCTATTACATTGGGTTCCGTCCATGCGTTCACCCTCATATCTCTGGCATGCACCAACCGATTTCAACCAAACCTGGCACAATGGTAACATGCTATGTGAGACATATGCACGTCGCTTTGTTTTGCGACCGAATCAAATATGGTTCAATTGCGGCCATATTTTTTTTTAATTTCACAATATGATACATATCTTTGTAGGTGCAATGGATAGTGACTCCATTCAATAGCGTTACCCATATTATCAAATATGAGCTTTCATTTTAACCTTGACATTTGACCTCAAAAGGCTTCTTCAAGGTAAAGTAGCCAATTTTTGGTTATCTTCATAGCATTTTGAATAAAACGTTTCAGGTGATAATATTCTAATCATGACTTGGGGTTGACTGAGAGGCATATGCAAGTCACGTGAGCTAGACCTGTAGCGTCACATCATTGAATGGTGGCCATATTTGTGATAGAAAAGCGTTATATCCAAAGTTTGATACATATGGACACCATTCAAGTGTCTACCCTCACATTATCAATGATGAGCTTTCTAATGAAACCATGATTTTTGACCTTCACAAACATTTTCAAGGTAAAATGACTGAATGTTTTCTTTCTTCATGAACTCCATTTAAATGTCTATACCCCAAAGGTCAGCTTCCTTTTTATAGCTTGACCTTTGACTTTGACTTCTATATTCAAGGTCAATTAGCAAATTGGTCAATAAATTATGCAGTTTTTTATCTAGAGACACCATTCAAATTTGCACAATAACTTCGCGATAAAAACACACCAGGTGGGGGGGGGGCACGGCAATGTCTTCTATTGACGGATTGTTTTTCTTCATGTGTACGTTCAAACAAAGTATTGGAAACCAACCAACTCGTTCTTATTGGGTCGATGGTAGAATTAGTTTCACTTTAGAACCATATTTGATTCAGTTACCCCGGTTCCTGTACGTGTTATACCATACCCTTCCGTTCAACATATGTCTTTCCAACATTTGTCATTTTGCCAAGTTTTCTTCGGCTTTTAAATCTTTATTTGTTGGTACTTGCTGAGACTAAATGCCTTGCACTTCCGTCTTAGGTCGTACTCAGTCAGAGGACAGATGTGAACCCAGATCAAAGAAATCTGCTAATTTATCAGGCCTATATATTTTAAACAAGGTCATGCCGTAGAATATATTATCAGTTTATTATATACCGGCGTTTAGATACATTTCTTGAAATCAAGCTTAGGCCAAATAACTTGTTTGGTTCCGGTTACCCCCCCCCCCCCCAGTTTTTCAAGCCGATCCTAAACTTTTTTTTACTAATTTGAGAAAAATAATAATAAAATCACAAAAATCGTGATGTCTCGCAAGAAATCTGTAATGGCTGTACATCTAATAGGAAGAAATAAACAACACAGAGACCATTTGGAAAACAATGGAAAACTTGAACTAGACACTCACACATGAAAAAAAATATTATAAAATAGAATAAAAAATCTACCTACCCCACCTATTTTTACATTGAATGTAATCGGAACCACACAATTTTTTTTACGCCTTAGGAACGTGCAACATTGTTAGCGTAGATTTTATGAAAATGTGTTTTGTTCTAAACCTTTGTGCTAGGGTTGTAAATACATAATACAAAATATCAGAGCACTAGTGTATTTGATTTTTCGTGTATTCATATTTTTTATCTTCTGGTTTTCAGAAAATACATTTTCCAACGTTAACCCTTAACCTACTAGCAAGAGAGCAAAATATTAAATAGCAGCGATATTCTCTATTCTTTTAGATTATGCTTTTAATATCATTGCCGAGTTACCAGTGTGCGCTCCAAAACCAACTGCAGTTGCTATACCGTCTGACCCAGACCCCTATGTCTACATCTGGCCTCCATGTGTTGAACTTCACCGATGTGGCGGCTGCTGTAATAATGAATTGTTCTCATGTGAGGCTACTACCACCGCCAATGTTGACGTAAAAGTAAGTTATCCATACACCACGTAATTAATCCACCAGGCGTCGGTACTTTCATCTTTTATACCTAACTAAAATCCATCTTAGTGAAATTCTAGTGATTTATTACTTTAAGCGTGTGAGACTTTGAACCATAAACATTGCACGTACGACCTGGAAAAAACTATGGCGCAGGTGTACTTGTAAGAAAAAAGGCTACATTGTTCACTAGTATTTCAAAATCTACAGTTGACGTGTGGTTGCACGACCAAATTTCAATAACGCTCTAGATGTCAGAGTCTAATTCACCGGTGTAACTTCCAACCAATGAGGAGAGGGTATCGATGTTAGAAAATATGACACACACACACACACACACACACACACACACACACACACACACACAGAAAGACAGACAGACAGACAGACAGACAGACAGACAGACAGACACGTACACATGCACACACACATTGATATCCTGAGGAGAATACATCCCATTGTCACACATGGTTCAGATTTCACCTCTGTCCTACCTGTATATAGGTAATATCACAGAAAGATGTCTTCCTTGTATGTGGTTATATACAACTGGGTTGACTTGAGCGTAGTCTACCTGTAGACTTCAAAGACTATCACTACTACACCATTCCTGACCTCTATCTTACCTGACATTATTTTTTTGAAGTGGCTCGTAACAAAATCAGATGTCAGTTAGGATAGCGGAATAGTGTAGTAGCAAAGTCCTTGAAGGCTACAGGTAGGCTAACTAAGGGCACACTTGATCCTCGTTCAAATCTAACCAAAGACATTAAAACAAAGGGTAAGGCTCGGCTCGGGCCAACAACCTGTAGATTCCAAGCCGGTCACTCTAACCATTCAACCTTGTTCATGTTAGGGGCGAGATCAATAGTTCAATGTAGGATGAAAAAGGCTAAATTCTTTTCTTTCCTTTTTTATTGGGGGGGGGGGGGTAGCCATTTTAGTTCTCATCCTACAAAATCGATTTTAATTTTAATGGATGTTTAGTACCCCTAAATACAAATATGTCTTTAAAAAATGTCAAATTGAGAAATGTATATGACATGTCACTATAATAAGCAACTCTTACATAGGACTACATAATACTACATACTGATTGAAAGTGATTGTGCCGTTTGAAGCAATTTTAAATTTTGGCCAATGTAGTTGTAGAAGGGTGGTGGGTGAACTGAAGGTCGGAGCTCGCATACATTTGTATCCAGTTTGTCACGTGACAATAGAGGATGTCGCTTGTATGTCCGGTCTTTTTTTTCGTAGAAATCAGACACATACGCCTAGAATAACTCAACCGATACAATAGATTGTAGTAAGGCGTGAACAAATGTGTGGTTCCGATTACATTCAATTTAAAATAGGTGGGGTAGGTAGATTTTTTATTTTATTTTATTATATTTTTTTTTCATGTGTGAGTGTCTAGTTCAAGTTTTCCGTTGTTTTCCATATGGTCTCTGTGTTATTGGTTTCATCTCATCAGATGTACAGCCATCAGATGGAAGAATAGTTTTATATTGTCTTTTTAAGTTGATGTCGGTTTCCGCACCCACTATTTCTTGCGAGACTTCACGATTTTCTTGATTTTATTATTATTTTTCTCGAATACGTAAAACAAAGTTTAGAGTCGGCGTGAAAACTATGTGGGGTCGGGTAACCGGAACAAGCAACTTTTTTAATTGGCCTTATGTTGCTACTATTATTCTATGAACAGGTTTATCGAAGTCAGTTTGACCCTGAATATCCCGATGTTATCAAAATCGAACGGGTTGCAACGTTCACCATGACAAATGAAACCAGTTGTGCGTGTAGTTGTAAGGTGAAATTACACCACTGTAACCTTGGCATACATCGACATGAGAACTGTCAATGTGTGTGTATCCAGACCGACAGAGATTGTCCAGTTAGGAAAGTGTGGGACGACGGAATCTGTGACTGTGTATGTAGGGCGCCACCGGAAGACAGGTAAGTTCAGACAGTTGGAATGTTGAAATTTAAGGTCCGGACTGAGCTCGAGCACAACGAAACAAAAACAGATGAAAGGGAGTAGGGTCAATACGAGTCGAATAAAATAAAGATGCAACGACCCCCCCCCCCTCACTAAAGAGTAGTAAAACAAGACATCAAATCTTTACAAGTAAACTCGTTGTGATGCTGATGTCATTTCTGTGAAGTCACGGTTGAAAAAAAGTTCTTTTCCCCAATTTTGACCTGACGACATTATCGTCCCATAATAAGCTTAAGTGATAATATTTTCATCTTTCATTTGTAGTCCATTGATATTGGTATCCGGCAGTTCATCTTAAAAGTTTGTATATGATGCCAACGAGAATTTGATTACAATGTTTGAATAATTCACCCAAAACGTTCGACTTTCGCCTGCAGATTTTGCTATAGTAAGAAGAAAAGTTGGAACAACAACACTTGCCGTTGTGAGTGCAGGCGACACGATACTTGTGAAGTTGGTTATATTTGGAACTCAGTAAAATGCAGGTAACTTTTGGTATTCTTGTTAGCTGAGAATTGTTCAGAGTATTGTGACCAATGCGCGTCTCCGTGGCGAGCAAGAAGTTGTCAACTCCTGAATATGTGCGTGCATTGAAAAAAAAGACAGCATTATTACGTTAAGATCACTTAAGGTAAAGTGCATCTCGGCTTTAATTAAAAGCCGTCGGATCACTTTCAAATTTGTACCAGTCAGTTGGTAGTCCACGATCTATGTGCTGCCTAAATCATGGAACGTTGGGGTCCCACACGTGTGACTACGTAGTATCAAGTAACTACGGGCGCTCGAACAAGTCTCCGAGCAGAAATGTATATAGTTCATGAAACACTTTCGTTCTAACTGAACTCTGATGTCATGCAAAATAAGCCAAATTTAATTATGTGATGGTTGGAACTTCGGATGGGTAAAAGCCCGGGGTAAGAAAGTGATCGTGAAGCAACACGTCGTGTTTGTCAGCAAAAAAAAAGCACTCCATCCGGGACACATGTATCGGACGATTAATTAGTTTGACCCGTCTTCGAAGCAGTAGTGCGATCGTCCGTTTTTAGGTCGATATACCGAACGATAATGTTTCATTGGAGTTACATGGGTTGTAAAACCATAATTCGCGGGTAATGTTATTTGTTTCTTCCCACTGGTGAAAGTGTCGCAAGAAACTTGGCAAACCTCTAGTACAACATTCCACCCAGTGACCCGGGTCATATACGTACGGCGTTCTATTTCTCCCGGAATTTCAATCGACACTTGTGTTGAATTCAACCCTTTGACATAGGTGTACTTTGGCAGGTCTATAGGAATGCTATTGAAGCTCCACAGGTGGGACAATCCGTGAATATTTAACACAATATACACCCCTATGTACAAGTAGAACATTGGCCTATAGCTATAGAATAAAGAGCGTGTATAGGGGCATACTGTATGTGGAAGATAACGATGAGCAACACTAATACAGCAAAAACCCAACGTCGTAAACTTGCCACAGGCATCTTTACGGCACCCAACTACCTTACGTCACATGCGGCGATGATTTACTTAAGGTTACATACGACGGCCTGTGTCACTTCACTGTACTTCATTTCTTAATATCGGTCTTTGAAAGTTGTATTCCATCATTTCAACTAAGATGACACCATATACTTATTATTATTGCTATCTAGTAATACCAGCTTTCAAAGACCGACATTCTGAAACGAAGTACAGTGAAGTGACACCGGCCCGTCGTATGTAAAAGTAAATAATTGCCGCATATTGAAGTACTAACCCCGTCGATACAACCTTTGTTCATGTATTTTATCGTTAGAAACTTCGAGTAAATCCGGCATGAAAAGTGTATTTTGGCTTTTAAACTACTGTATGTACAATTATATATAGTACGGGAGAGGTAGTTTTATAAGTGCACGATGAATGAATGAATGAATGAATGAATGAATGAATGAATGAATGAATGAATGAATGAATGAAAGATTCCTTGTCATTGTATATTGTATTCTGATAGAAACATTCTGATACATATATCGGGAAACAAATGCCTGTGTGCGGCCATCAAAATCAACGTGTATAAATTATGGAAACGTGCAAACAAAAACGACTCGACAGAAACAACTTGAAGGCTAAAAAACATGGGGACTGGTAAATACAATTTCCAGTTGAAACTATGTTTTGCAGAGACCGTAAACTGTTGTACAATTTGAATTGCAAATTCAGTTTGTTGTGTTTATTGATGTCATGGTATATAATGTAACCATACATGTAGGACAGGTTGTTCATTTTCCCATTTCGTATTAAGGTATTTAGTTTTGAGGGGAGGGGGTTTAAACTAAAACGAAGAAATTAGGTTTCTTGTGCGTTAGTTTTAAAATGACACGGCCCCTATAATAATAGCAGAACTTATGTGCTGTGGCTTGTGAAAGTGACCTAAACTTGACACAAAACATGCGAAGATGATAAGCGCGTACATGTACAAAACATTTTAAGAAACCACTGCAGTATAATTTTGCACTCCTATGCAATGTCACAATTTTAGATGATAAATCAATTTTGCAATGTAATTTATGCAGGTTTCCATAGAGAACGTGGAGTTCTGTATTATAAGGCGCATGTACGGAAGTAAAAAGGGGAAATATAATTTTACATATCGAAACTTCAAAGATTTTATTTCAAATTTACTTTTTCGTGAAATGTAATAACTCCATTAGACAAAATGTTTATTTGTGGTCTTCATTTCATTTTTAGATGTGAACGGGAACGTCGAGTGAACCATTCCAGCGATAGCAATTGCCCTACCAGTTGTCCGAACGACCTTTACCTGGTTGGCTGTCAGTGTCGAAGATTGTTCGCCAGCCATAACAGAAAGCAACGTTTACCAAACTTTCAAGACGAAATGCGCCAGGCTTAAGATGTCTAGATTTTATGAGGAGTATGGACGACACTATTTCTATGGGTTTGAACTACCTGCAAATTAAACACTCCAGAATCGATTGCACACATGTATATAGTGACTTTACTGTAAATACAATTATATACAAATATTCCCAGGGTGCAGTGCTGCACGTAACCAATATCGTCGTTTCGAGTATATCTAGCCGACCTGTTGTCGTACCTGGACAAAGATGACAAGGGTTACACAGAAGATGACATAAAGATCTTCTCGGATGGCACAGCAATGGAAGAAATAAAACAACCTTCTGTAGTAGAGAACTCTTTTTGGCGGCAAATCGAGATCGGCTAATTTCATAGCTGTTACACGTCATCGGATACTGAACAATTAAGATTTCAATAACGGACAGGAGTTTCTTCCGACTTCCAAATTCCACAAACGTTTAAATAAAAGAAAAACCACCAACTGTGCGACCCAAAAAATAGAATGGTCGTCAGTGAACTTTATAGCGATATTCACTGTCACATGTTGACTTTGAACTTGACACGGCTTGTATATCTCAGGCCCAATTAGGATTAGGGTTAAATTTAGTGTGAACTATAGAAAAAACTAGTGAATGTCCCTATGTAATACCAATGGCCTCATTGATAAGTTGACACTATTGTAAGAACCTGGGATTGAAACTCTGGCCTTTAAAGAACGTTAACTCACAGTTTGTGTTATATAACGACAATGTGTTACATTTATAATATGGTGTGATAATGTTTTATTCAAGGTTTGTTTCAGAAACACGCGGCATTGTTGCTGATTTAAAAAATGTAACATTGATAAAAATGTACACATTATTAAATATACAAATGGGCGATAATAGTCCTTAGAGTGGGGAGAGAGAGAGAGAGAGAGAGAGAGAGAGAGAGAGAGAGAGAGAGAGAGAGAGAGAGAGAGAGAGAGAGAGAGAGAGAGAGAGAGAGAGAGAGAGAGAGAGATTGCACCATTTCAGCGGCAGTCGTCCCCTAAAGTGACTTTTTGAACAGAAAACCTTCCTAGCTAGCTACTCATTTTAGTGGGTATCTAAAAAAATGTAAAGGGTTGAAAGTGAGGCTCACAAGCTTGATGTGTCGTCTGCAGGGTTTCATGTGTCTGTACTTCTAGCAGCAGCCTCACTTTCAAATGTCATACAGCAAGCAGTTCCGTTTCACAAAGGGTAACTTTACTTTACAAATAATCACAGATCAGTGTCTTGATGTTTTAAATAAAAGCATAATACTTCTGTATCAAGGAGAAACAATTTCAGAATGAAACGTTGAATATAGAATCTGTCTATTATAGTTAGGTGTATGTAATGTGTGATTGATATTAAGGCACCCACATAGCTTTGAAGATAGCTGTACATGTTTTGATACCCTGAAAAACTATACTAGCACACAATGAAATAGTCAATAGCAATTCTTCACAAACACACACAAATACATGTGTATATGCACATTAATGAACACACACAAATGGGACCAAAATTTGGAAGTACAAAACATATTTTCCTCTTTATTAGAATTGTCAAAAATAGTTTAACAGTAATATATTGAATAAAAACTTAGAAAATATGTACATTATAATTATAATTATTAATAAACATTGACGTTTAAAAAATTCTAAATCATGTAGTCTTGAATTTTTCATTGTACATGTAAGATTTTTGTATATTCTGCCCTGATACCCGGAGCAGACGTGTACAGAGTTGGAAAATTGCTTACAAGCGAGTTAATTTTATTTCTGATTCTAAAAACAAAATCCATAAATTAATTGTCACACCAAATCAATTTACAACTTGTACAGTAGTTGTAGTTCAAGATTGAGCCTACATGAAGTGAAATCTTCCAGACAAGTTATGATTGCGAGTTTTCCTTTTTTTTCAGAATTTTAAGTTTTTAAGTTTGTATGCCACTTCTAAAAGTGAGTTTGTACTCTTTAGAGTGTAATGACTTACTAGCACCTGGCAGTGGCTATTTTTCAAAATTGTGAAAAAAACCTCTGAAATGACAAACACTAGTAATAATATATATGTACAAGTACGTGTTCCACTTTATTTAATTTATCTACCAACAAAATATTTTATATTCTCAATACTAATCCTATTAAATACTGTAATTGCAAATTTCATACAGAAGTACTGAATGTTTTATATATATTACATACACACACACTTTCACATCCAAATACGTCATCTAAATGTATGTTACAAACACACACACACACACACTTTCACATCCAAATAAGTCACTTAAATGTATGTTACATACACACAACACTTTCACATCCAAATAAGTCATCTAAAAGTCTGTTACAAACACACACACACTTTCACATCCAAATAAGTCATCTAAAAGTCTGTTACAAACACACACACTTTCACATCCAAATAAGTCACCTAAATGTATGTTACAAACACACACACACACACACACCTTCACATCCAAATAAGTCACCTAAATGTATGTTACAAACACACACACACACACACACCTTCACATCCAAATAAGTCACCTAAAAGTCTGTTACAAACACACACACACACACACACCTTCACATCCAAATAAGTCATCTAAAAGTCTGTTACAAACACACACACACACACACACTTTCACATCCAAATAAGTCACCTAAAAGTCTAATATGTTACACACAAACTTTCACATCCAAACCAGTTACCTAAAAATTGATATGTACAAGTCTCTTTCATCCATCAATTCAAGACAAAGAAAAAGAACTTATGACAAAGTGCAATTTGTTTTTTCACCCACAGCTACTAGTACGGTAGTCAATAAATCTACCCCTAGCTGTCTGCAGCATAAATTAAAGTGTTTGCTTTAAGTGTACAGACAGAGTAAAAGTGTTTCTAATCCTGAGATTATTCAAATTCATACAATTTTTTTTTAAACTTATTTTTCTTTCACCACCACGGTTCAACAAAGTGACAGTGACTGATGATAAGAAATGGCAGACTTGTACAAATAAGTGTGCAAGAATTATGTGAAAAATAAGTTTTAACATCTCTCAGTTTTGTGTGGACTGAAACTCTAGTTCATGTGGTTCCTATACATGCCAATTCTGTAAGTTTATGACACAAGTTGTGACCCTGTGCTTAGATTTGACACGTGTATTAAGTCATAACTGTGTGTGTGTACCAGACACTTGTTATCTGTTAACAGCCTCCAAGGTCTTTGGCCTACAGAGTCAATAAATCAATTCTGGTCTGAAGTCTTTTATATCTACATGAGATTTAACAGGGGTATCTAAAACCACAGAGTATCAATGTTCATGGGAGATGTTTGCCCTGTGTGTTTGATCTCTATAGCATGAACTAAGTGATACATAGGATCAACCACTCGGGGGAAAAAAAGAACAAATATTAAAAGTGCAAGAATAAAATGTCAAAGCAAATTCCATTAAGAGATACCAAATGAATAAATAAGAAATACAAGTGGTTAAACTTTCAAGCATTGTGTTAGAACACTTTAGTGCTGTCCTGCAGACAATGTACATGACACGATTCTGACAATGCCTAAACACCAAAGGGACATTGTCAGAATCGAGTCCCGACTTACTCTGTCTGCAAGCAGGATTAGCTTTTAATATAGTCAAGAAGCCATACTTTACTACATCATGTTCATGTCCTGTAGTAAATAAAGTATGACTTCATGACCAATTTGTTCAAATGTAACAGTTTTCACCACAGGTGAATACAATTATTGCACATTTTGGTTAAAAACCCATTAAGCATTCTAAAAAGACAAAATATATAGTACCAGTGTATATGACACTAATAAAAATAAATACTATTATGAATAACTTCACATAAAAACTTGAAATATTGCAAAAGTGTAGACATACACATCACATATCATATGTGATCTGTAGTGCCACAATATAAATCTAAAACATTCCTTTGTTCGCTTGACAGGCTGGTTCAAATCACAGTTAAAACATTGTAACCATGTGTCATAGAAAGTATGGAACTACAGTAAAAGTATTATCTGAATACTAGCAAGCCTAGTTGTTAGTCCTACTTTTGTAGTTAAGTGCTACTTGATTGAAAATGTCCAGTGTAAATATTTAAAACTGGAGTACTGCAATATTCTCATCAGAGCTCATTCATACTCAAGGGACAGGCACTCAAATACTCATACACATACAGACAATAGTCCTGTGCCCCGCTTGTCCCATGGCGCCAGATCAGTCACCATTTTCAAACTGGGGGAAGATAGGATGGAACTACATGTCATATCTTACAGACCTGATCGAATTTAACAAGAATAGACAGAACTGGTTGAGGTAATTTGTCAACAACATGTTATTAATTCAAGCCAGTTCATTTTTCAGCTTATGATGCGATGACACACATAGCTTTGGTCAAATGTAGATCAATTATGAGTCCATTCATCTGCCTGAAGTTTTTGGACAAATTATTGAAATACTTTCCATCACCTTATTCCTCAAAAAATGATCTGGTTCTCATCTGCCTATTCATCATTTGGATGATATGTTTTCAAAACTAACTAACTTTGATATAAGCAAAGTGACTACAATGTAAGGTTTCAAACTACTATACTAGTATTATTAAAAGTAACTTTGACATGAACAACTCACAGTTCAGGTACGAGAAGGGTTCTTCAATTTTACAAATAGGGACCACAGTACTGCAATTTTTGAGTCTACCTGTTCTAAAATGTCTTAAAAGCATGAACTATTTACATTTTAAAAATTATTTTTCAAGTTTGGAGTTTTAAATAATATTCAAATAGTCGGAAATGAGTAAGAATATTACAGCTGACTATCATAATGTCGTAACTTTCATATCAGGTACATAACTGTAAATATTTTGAAAATGACATAAAATAGAGTCTTTCTGTTTGGATTGATATATCAGGGCCTTATCTACACATATGGAATTATCTTGATCAGTGTCCATGGCTTTAGTATCTGATTCTTGGATGACATCATCCTTATCTTGTCCTTCCATCGTATCATCTTGAGGGTCATCGCTATCATCAACATGCTGATAGGGAGGAGGGTCATCTATGGAGCTGTGAAATATAAAAGTGAACACAATTTGAAAACTTCTTCAGTTTTTACTGCACTTGGTTACAGTTATATAGATATTGCAGATAATGTGAAGCTCTTTATAATGTTCATTCTGATTGGTTAGAAAACAAAGGAAACAAGCACATCTGTTGGCTGTATTGTTAATGCGTTATAAAGTACATGCACGTTGTCCAATCAGTAGCAACCTTGTAATAGCTTCACATTGCCCCAGATTATTGACAAAGAGCCCACTGATTGAAAAGTCTGTTTTAACAATTACTTCACATCTGGGACTGTTTGTACGAATAATTGCTTCCAATGCATGTATAAAGATTTGAAACATTTCTTTATGTGTAGAATTTACTTTTCTCTGGATACTTCTAGATTTTAGATTTGGTGTTTTTACTTCTAAGTAGTGGTATGTTTCCAACTCTTTGGACAACTCATTTAATTGTGACCAATGTGGTATTTTGACTGTACAAATACATTTGGGATTTACTTAAGTCATTTAACAGAATACAGCACAATGTCTAGTAGAAGCTCTGAATGTCTAACATTAAAGTGTGGTGATTTTGACAAATTACTTGAAATACTTTTCGTCACCTTATTCCTCAAGAAGCACTCACTTGACGAAATACTTCTGTTTATATCTAATAATAATATTTCGTAAATCCTTTAGTCAATTTTGATGAATTAATGGAAATAATTGTATAGTGTAGTCTGAAATTCTGACAGATAATCCCCTAGATATATTATTGAAAACAACTGTGTACTTTGATATTCTAGACATCAAGGTTATGTTACACATGTTATTGCATAAAGTTAACGTATATGATATGATTTGGCAGGTAAATAAAATTGGAATCTCTAGAATAAACATGACTAATAATATTTACCTGTTGCAGGGGTCCTCTTCACTTGAGGCTTCCGAGTACACTTGGTGTTCATGAATAGTAGGTAGGGCTGTAACACATTGTGCACTGAACTGTAACTGCTTGGCCGTCCGCGATGAGATTATCCATGTGAGTTTCATCCGTGGAACTTTGCCCTTGGGTGAGGAATAAATCTCAAGGAAGTCAGACACAAGCTTTCTGCATTGAAACAACTCGCAATCAGTAATCTGTAGGGAGAAAAAAATATGCGATAACAGAAATATCAAATAAGAAGTTAAACAAATCGGCAGGAAAAGTAGCCCTGGAGACTCGCTGCTACCTTTTAAATCTAGCAATCGTAATCAATGCCTAGAAATATGGTTTTTCTTAAGCACAACTTTCTGCTTAATTTTGTACCTCAACCAAGAGCTGTAATTAAATCCAGATGGTGTTAATGTAAACTAATGATGTGATTGTCTACATGTGACCTCAGACCACCAAATAGCTTGGTGGTCTGTGATGTGACTTACATTCAGACTAGAACTTAAGGTGGTGTTAGGTACAATATTATACTTATTGAATATTTATAAGCAATCTTGTGAATGAAGTAACCAATTACAAGGCTTTGCACCTGTCAGTGTCTGATGAATTACTACTGACGTGCACTGTTGTTAACTTCATTTATCTGTTACTAAGGTCACAAGGAACTGGAAGTATGTATGTGAAGATTTACATGTTTTTGATTACTTTTATGTTCTATAAAGATGAATTCTAAAAGCTAGATGGCGAATGTTTTCATAAGGGTTTTTAAAAGCAATGACCACTTTAATATGTACACTAAGTGAACTAGCTGGTAACAGCTAAAGATACACCTTGAGAATGAATTACATTCAACCTTTATAATTCAGCTTTATTGAACATAAAAGTAGTCAAACACATGTAAATCTTTGCATATAGAAGCCTCCAGTTCTCTGTGCTAAGACCTACTCAACATGATGTCTAGCTAGATCTGTGTTTAGTTTAACAGATTATTTTTAGCGTTGATTATGACTGCTAAATTCGAAAGACAACATGTCTCTAGGCTACAGGGAAAGTACCTTTGAGAAAACACTGAAGGATACTGAAAACAGCAAGTTTATTCATTATTAGTGACTTTGCCTCCACATTTATCCCTAGTTCTGTTAGTCTTTCTCATTCCGTGTAGTCAAACAGCTTTACTAATCCTGCCACTATCTTGAATCACTGTATGGACCCCACTGGAAAAATAAGTCTTTGTGCATGGGTTATCCATTGTCTAGTTTTTATTTGTAATTCTGTTCTGTTGATCTTGTTGTTGTTATACTGAAATAAACTAAACTAAACATGGGGATCTATCATTTTGACATATGCAGCTGTGAGGATTTTTTTTTTTTTGACTGAAAGCCAAATGTTGTCTGGGAATTTGATCAGCACATTAAACTGGACAACTTTTACAACAGCCTCCAGATAAAAACAAAGTTAAGAATGCTTTTGTGAGTACAGTGATCTTTAACCTGGTAATTTCATTGGTATGAGCTTTATTATGTTTAAACATTCTCACTTGCGTTAAAGTTTGGAAAACATATCACATTGCACCCACATTTTATTTTCTTTCTGTGTTGTCCAAATTCATAAAATATTATAATAACATTAATATGCATTTGTGTGATCGAGGTCAGTGGTAGACAGATTGCATCATTTTTAAGTTACCATTCCAAAGTAACTTAACTTTGCAGTCCAATATGCATATTATTTATTTATGTCTTTAGGGAGGTGTACATGTGTATACAGTAAGCACAATTTATTTATTTAATATATCAACTTAATTTATGTTAAATAAAGTGGTCTTTTCAGTAGAAGTAGATGCTCGCAAAAACATATGAACATGGAAAGCACTTTTTTTTATAGTACATGTATTTACATTGAGCTAATCAAGAACACTATTTCTTTTTTTAACAGTGACACACTACGTAATGTTACCAGCAAGTAACCGAGAGACCTTTGTATGTACTTTAACCGGTGATAGAGGCATACAATTTACAAAAGGGCAAGCAGGTTAACCCGATATGGGAACTGTTCCAAACAGTTTGTGAATAAGAGAAAAACAGACTGCAGGCAGCTGCTAGGTTCAAATGATATGCTTCTCTTGTAGCTTTTATGTACATTTTATTCAATTTCAAGAGTGCTACCAGACCTTACTGTTGTTGTAGGAATACGCTGTAAGTGGTTATCTATATTGGGTTCACCATCTATTGAATGACTATGTCTATCATTTGGTGCAATATCAAGGCTTTTTTATGGTTTTTTAGCTACTCAAGTCAACTTGTGATGTTAGTAAGTAATACACACTGTGTGTTAAACCAGGGGATACAGAATATTCATGAAGTTTTGGTACAGTCTCCATGAGTTTGGACTCTTTTCAGTGACTTTTGCTCCAAAGACTTCTCACGTCACTGTTACAAAGGAAAGTGTTGAGAGTCAAGCTTTGATTTACTGGCTTATTTACCTCTGTTAAGAGTTGTAACGCCAACGTGGCTCTTCTCCAATCCAATGAGTGCCTTCGGGTCTCGACTAACACAGCCAATTCACAGCTAAGGAGGGATAGCGCCAATGTGGAAGCCTGCCAGGAATACCAAAATTTATGTTATTGGAAAAATGGAGAACTAGAGCATGGCGACTGAAAGAGCAAAAATTAGAGACAAATCGACTAGTGTTTTGGTAATGTTTGAATAACATGGTTTATATACAACATCACTAGGGTGACATCTGACAACTCATTATGGTGTTACTAAGAATGAAATATTCCCAAGCTTGATTTATGTATGACCCTTGACCTCAACGTACCCTGGATCTTTGAAGATGATTATTAAAAACATGAAATGACATCATGAAGACTGATACTCGTGTAGTGATGTGTAAGAGACACTTCGACTCATTTCTGGATTTGTTAATAATTGACAATTTCAGGGTATCATCTCCAGAAATCAAACGATTATTGCAAGGAAGGTATGTTTGGTTAAAATCTTCAGCAAATTGCACTTTATTCTCTTGGTTTCTACTTTGTGGCAGAGTCTCTCAAAAGTTCATAAATTTTATACAAGCTACATTCCTGGAATTATGTGATTGCGAGATTACAAAAAAATGAAAATTACACTATCTCTGGTCAATAAAAAAATATAGTCAAATCTTTCATCCACACAAGACTAGCCTATTTGAAAATGACTGAGGTCAAACTTTACAGTAGTTTGGCTGAAACAAGTGATGAAACCAGTTTGCAATCTGATCTGGTACCCTTTACTCTTTGGTAAAAGAAACAAACATGTCAGCTGGGTTCTGTTTTGATAAGACATTGCTATTCATTTTGTATCAGCTTTAACACATCAGTACACACATGATTAACTTGAACAAAAACACAAGAAATGTAACACCACTGTAATACAGAGACCAACTCCGGAGGAAAGGGAGGACACCTTTGTTTATCTTGTGTGTTGTGACCTATGACATTTACTTTTGACCAACTTTTATCAGTGAGAAGTTTGAGGGCGCTATACACAATTCTTAGCAATGAACCGATGTGGTTTTCCATTGTAGATACTGTTAGTTCTTAATTTCCCTCATAAGATTGAGCTCCTGACCTACAAAAGTTTCCGATGTCGGTTGATACTATTAAATAAGACCTTATAAATGACACTTGCTTCAATATTGTACATAATGTCTTGGATCAAAAATGATACGAGATGCAATACGAAGCAACTGCAATTACTATTTCATGTTTTTTTCTTCTTATTTTCACTATTTTAGAGCCAAAATCACAATTCCACAAAACACTATGGGAATAAGCAACTTGAAGTGATGGAATTGATTATCTATTACAAGTTTTCAAAATCAAGCATAATTATTGTATATAGCGCCCTCATGAGTTGGTTTCCATAAATATTTCGTCAAGAATGAGTTCGTTGACATCATGTTCAAGTGCTATGTTTTGATTGGTATGATATGACATATCTGTTTTGAAATCAGGCCTAGCATAGAATTTGGGGGCAAAACTCTGTAGTTTCTGTACAATTCAAAAATGAGCAGCAAATTCATGTTCAAAATAAGATTACATTTTTTATGTAAACTTTGACCCTTATGAATGTTTTATATCAGCCTCAGGTACATTTATGCCAAGGAACATTTTGATAAATGTATGATTAAATGAGTGGTGAGGGAAGAATTTTTGTCTCTGCACGTTTTAAGTAATTTCTCTTACCTTGTATATACTAAATGCACTTTGACACATGCATGCCTCTAACTTCCACAGTAATTTTTCCAGATGTTGATCCACTTCTTCCTCTTCCAGAGGCAAGTATCCATGGGCATATGCAAGTGTATGGAATATATGTAGGAATGTCATTGGTGTGGGAGCATCTAAGTCCCAGTGTAGTTTTTCCAGGATTATCCGTTGCATCCGGTATAAATCACTTGTGGTACATCTGGATTGGCTTATACGGATTAGATCAGTGGCTGATGCGACATCCTAAGAAAAAAATGGAGGAAAATATGGTACTAAGTTAAAGTAACTTGCATACAATATACAAAATGTAAGAAACCCATCGAATGATTGATTACGATGATTGTTAACAAGAAAGTGTTTTTGGATATTTAGCATACAGAATATGGCGTTCTAGACTGTAAGATGCTGTGTCACCCAGTCCTCACCAAGGAGTTGACCAATTCATAAGGGAACTTATGATGTCCTGTGAGGGGTCTATTAGGTCGATGGGTGACATGGCACCTTTTCAATCAGTTAAAAAAAAGAGGGGGGGGGGGGGCAAGTGTGCATATACATGTTGGCAATGCTTTCAATTCATACCTGTACTTTTACTGTATGGCTGCCTTTAAAATAGCAATTAAAGTCAAAAGGAAAAAATAAGTCATTTTTTTCATCAAAGGTTTCGAATTTTGGTGATAAATGAAAATATGAAACCTAGATGCACCTTTGGTGTTGCCATTATACCCTCCTACCCTTGACTGATAACACTATAATCTTTCTCTGACCTGTCCATAGAGGGTGTTTATTTTTACAATTAATTTCTTGAATTGAAGAAATGCAGGGTTGGTTGGATGAGAAACGCAAAAAAACCCCCAAAAACAGCAACATCAACAACAACTAAAAAGGGACCTGCTATTAATAGCCAAGCATCTACCCAGCGAAGTTCCTCTATCCACACAATGAAAATCATTGACCAGATCTTCTTCAATGATGCCAGATTATATACAAGAAGATTCTAATACAAAGTTTCTGGAATTTGAACTTGAAATTAGACATACCTTGATTGCAATGGTACTCTTGATTGCCATGTGATAACAGCTGATTGTAACACAAGCCATGTGGTGTGGTCTAGCCTGGTAAAAATAAAAAAAAATAACGAAAAAAGACATTAAGTTGGGTCAAATTGAAAATCAACACCACAAGTTCCTCTATCCACACATCCATTCATTCATTCGAAATCATTTATTTCATAATATTGATGGTATTCAATGAAACAAATTAAGAAATATGAATTTTAATCAAATTTCATTTTTGATAATTTTCTTTCTTTTGATTCTGGAATAAGAATGGAATAATGAAACGAATTGTTGTGTTACCTTGACAACAGACAGAAATCTATCCATGATATTGACAGCCAGCATGAAGGCTTCTGTTGGGTATCCATAAAATCTGTTAAGTACTCGTAGATTGCGCACACTTGCATTACGCATTTGTGGAGTCACCACATCTCCTTTATTCTGTGAACAAAACAGTCCATTTTAGATGATGGTAAGTACGGAAGTATAATACCAGTATTTTTGCTTTAAGTATGTAAATTGAACCAGCATTTCCAAATCTGATGCCTGCATTCTCCCTACCTTATTGGATGGATAAACAAAAAGAGAACGTAGGGACAGTCACTTTAATATACGTACTCTAGTTCCTTATCATTACGATTTACACCTCCACTCACAGTTAGACACGACATTAGCATCCAAACTACTGTAAAACCGTGATATTTTCACCACTACAAAATTTTGCAATTTTACAGTCTTCAGCAAGTTCTCAAAGACTAATTTTCATTAATTACCAGACTGATCATTACATTAAATTTAGGTACAACTACAAGAAGGCATTTTAGTTACTTCTTACTTGTGCATTTTTGTTTTCCAGTGAAATTAGCTAAAATGAGTCTTGATCGATAATTTCCAGGTTTAGTATGGGGAGGTAGGGATCTGTGCATAGAGATGCCACCGATGGTGTATAAATATAAATGTGTAGTTACTGATGATGTGTTGTTGTGAGTAGTGGGACCCTTAGAGATTCTATACCTTACAGTTAGTACAATTTGCGATATTTGGCACTGCCAAATTACATGACACTCACATGTCAAGGCATGGAACAACAAGTATAACAGGTTAGGTAAACATTAAAATATGCTAAGTGAAGCAAATTGAGCCTTCTCCTTGATTACATTTAAATCAGATTTCAGTAATTCCCCAGTCACTTTATAGGGTTCCTCAAACAAAATTATTCCAGTTTTAACAGTTTTTCCCAATTCTGTCACCAAGTTTCTCAAACCTTTGCAAACAAACTGAACATACAATGTAAATTGTAACATAAAGATAGTAAGTTACAATATCTGAAATTAACTTTACTGAAATTATAATTCATATGAAATTAATTTGTTCTGATACGATAATTTATGTATTCAGAATTTCTGGTTTATCCTTGTGGGATATTACAGTATTGATGATGTACATGTATAATAATTTATGACAATATGTGTCCTTGATTGACAGACAAAATGAATAGCTTCATCAGCAATAGGACACCCCATCTCATTTGGTAAAAGAAATTTGCAATCAATCAATCAATTGAATCAGTTGATCTAGTGGGAAATTTGATCACTAATAAATACAGTAATACAGGTTTGGTATTTTGAAACTACAGTTTCTATTGCTACATGTTATTACAGGTACAAAATGTGTAACCACTGGCAGGAACTCTCACTTTATACAGCTTGCACACTACTGGTGTATTGTAGAGACACAAACCATACTTAGTATAGGTGGAGTTGTGACAGGAAGAGTGGCTGGCTCAGAATCTGTAATTTGTCAATTCAAACTTTAATTGCCACTTGTTTCTGAATGACTGCTGTCCTTGGCTGGGCAATATCTATTCTATAATTGTGTCCTAGCTGTATAAATAGGGAACTGGTAGGATAGATGTTGCCAAGTGAAGGATTACATCCTATGCACTTACAGAGACTAATTCATTGTATGCTGCCCACGCAGGTTTGGAAATCTAAAGGGCCAGTGTGTTGTTATAGGTTTGGTGGCAGATGGAATGTAAAGTGTTTTGAGCACAATATTGGCAAAGTGCTGTATAGTATATTAGATAAATAGTACTCATTAGGTTAAATACAAAAATGGTGTGTTTCCAATAACCTGACATACAATTTTTACATTCAAAGGGATGAAAATTGGTGATAATTTACTATTTCCATGTAAATTTAAACATTTTTAAATTCAAAAACTTAAAATGGTTAGAATGTACTATATTTCTGTGTTAATTTTCTTGCCAAAGTTTCTCTCCTCATTTTTTTCCAGAAATCTCATTCCATAGAAACTAAGTATTTTAATTAAGACTGTAAGTTGAATTTATACAATAGTCAGTCGGTATGTTGTGTGTTTATCTACTTCATACAATAATTGTCTTCATTTACACCTCATTGAACTATGATAGAAGTATTATCACCAACAGATACCTTGTTTTAGAGTTGAAGAAATTTCTCCCAAAAAAATATACATATAAATTCTGACCTACTTACCCTATTTTTTGAGTTCAAGTTATCAGAAACAAACAGTTTTTGTAATTATTGCCTTATATAGTAATATATGTTATGAAAGGTTAATTACCTGTGGGACATACTGCAGATATTCTAACTTGAGTGGATAATCTCCTTCCTTCTCAATCAAACTCTGCAGTGTACACAGTAACTGTGTCAGTTCTTCTTGATAGTAGGAAGGGTCCATCTAGGATTAAAAGTCATTTATATCTTAATTTATTCAGTTCATATTTCATTGTTCACCCACTTTGAGGTTGCTATGTTGTGAAGGAACCTATAATATTGAATGCAAACATTGTGATTTCTCTCAAAGTCCCCAGAGCAGGACTTTTTTGTATATATCAAATATCTATTTTTAAAAAACACAACTACCCCCCCCCCCCCTTAAAAACAAACAAAAAAAACAACCAGTCCTTTTAGCTGTGCTCTGAATACTACATGAGAGTCTGTAAGTTAGTAGAAAGACTTATTGAAGCTTTGACTAGTTTTACACCAGCTGGTTTTTGTTTTTTAAAGTTCTTCCCTGGCAACCTCATACTGGCAAATCACCCCCAACCCCTCCCATTCATAGATATAAAGTTATTTGCATATGCAAATATATATGTATGCCATATATATTTATGCAAGTATGCATAAATGTCAAACAACATGAACAAAGTTTATGAAGACCTTTAGTACCTTTGTAAAATAGAATAAAAACAAACAAACATGTTAATGTTATTAGGGGCAAATTATTTATACACAGTGGTTCCAATTTCGGTTGATATATATATAAAATTGTCTTTTCCTGGCTAAGTATTTATAGCAGCTGGTCAAAGTTTATAAAGTCAATATGATGAAGGTCAGTCCTAGCAAGCCATTGTTGTAATGTTGACACTGATATGGAAATGCACTCATGTTTGGCACATGACACGGGTACAGTCTTTGTTGATATCTGACAGCTTACGTGCTGATGGGGTAACCATGGGGTAAACAAAGACAATGGAGGGAGTTTGGTCTATGACTAAACCGAGGTGAGGGTGGTAACTCCATCTCCATAAATGAAATATTAATGCTGAGCCCTTTTGTCTAAGCCTTTTGTTTCCTCATCATCACTGAATACATCAAGGCGATAAGTAATTGCCTTGTCGTTTTAGCTTGTATGGTTTCGGCGCGCGCTTTTTCTGAAACAAAACAAACTGAAATGTACTGTTACTATGGTGTAAATTTCGACGTAAATATTGCTGAATTTCATACATACCTTTGCGCTGAACTAGAAAGTGCGTACTGCACTCTTGACGATTGCGGTATGAAATGGTTATATCGGAGCACTGAACAGGTAACTGCTTAAGTTGTGAAGCTGTACGGCTGCATAAATGTTTCAAACTCTTCGAAAATATTACGACAAACGCAGACTAGTTATATCTGTCAACAAATTGTAAGATAAGAACTGATTAGTTGGTTGATATCCAGAGCAAAGGTCAGTAAAATTACATGGTGATAGCGACGGTGTACTAGTTTGCCTTTGTCCCTGCGCAGCGCCATTTAGTTCACCGGGCTAGGTGAAGTTTGGAGAGCCGATTGTGCAAGCAAGTAAATAACAACACTGTCTGATATGTCACTGGATATAGAAAATAGCACTTACAAGGAATGAAACAGTCATCTACAAGGTCGTAAGAAATGTACGCCTGTGATAAAAATTTAGTTAAAAAAATCAGTCTTCTAAAAATAAAAATAATTCCTTACATACCGTAACCTATCCTTTACCAGGTACCTTTCACCAGAAAGCTGAACAACAAAGATCAGCTGGGTTATCGTTCGTTTAGATCGTTTGGACTTGGCGCCTTTCCTAAAGAACGCTTTGATTGGACAGCTGCAGATCGTTATTATATATGCTAATGTTTGAATACCACTTGTGATTGGGCAATGTCCTTTTCATCTCCCAGCTGGTCGTTGACAATAAAAGCGCAAAGTAAAATGCCAAATAATTTCCACTAGCGCCAAAAAATAACGGTAAAAAATAATGCTTTGTGATGAGGAATGCGAGAATATTTTATTGGATTGCAAAATATTACCATCGTATTTTGACTAACTCGACAGAAATAGGTTGTATATTTGAGGGCCATTTCAGTGCATCGTCAAGGAAATATCCGTAATATGTACATTTACATGACTTTGACGGCACGTAGACACAAACGTTATCATTGGCTGCTATTTTAGGAGCTTGCCTCTGAAAATATACATCCGCGCAGGAGTGGAAGAAAAACACACACAAGAGGATTTTATTCGTGAAATGAATATGGTAGTTCGCACATAATAACGCAATAAAATTAATTGAATTCGGTAATTTTGCATAGCATTAGCTTATTTGATGGTTATTTTTCAAAGTTATGAAGTTTACCGGTCGAACTATTTTGTGCGGAGAAATATACCTTGTCACCCTAGTGCACAGCTGATAGTAAACTAATATATGCAAAGACCTTATCGTTTTGTTGTTGTAAATATAAACTACGCCTAGGAGCTCTATACTGGACTGCTCAGTTTTCGCTTTTTATCATATTTTTCATGCAATACCGTTAAAGTTTCGGGCTTAAAAACCAACATGTGCTAGAAGAGGAATCTTAGGCCGCTTATGGATCAGTATAGATCATCCATCTACCAAATTTGCTGCACTTTTGGCGAGAAGGTAAGAATGACAGCTCAGCTGAAACACTGAGAGGGAACAGTCAACCGTCACGTAACGTATTAATATGGACACAGAGAGAAAATACTACAGCAATATTTCTTCTTACTGTTAAGATATTTCTCCATTTTGATCTAGAACCCAATTTCTTCGTTTTGCAATTCGTTTCCATCACTTTATGATGCTAAAACAACAAAATGGGTGCGGTAATAAATTAATTTTTTTTGTCGGAAAACCCCGGCGTCACCTTTGTTTGGTATGTCGTCATGTCCTGAGAGTCCTTGTCTTACAGGAACTATGAAGTTGCAAATGATTGCACCAGTTTATACCAGTTTCCTAAGCATATTTATGTACTTACTAATCTCAAAAACAGTGTCGTAAATTTTAGTAACAACTGCGTAACCTTTTTTGACAAATTGATGCCGCTTCTGGTCGTTGAAGCCAACGATTGATACGACTGCCACACAAGTTTTTCTCAGTGCAGCAGAAAAAAAAGCACAAAACTCAAACGCCTAGTAATAGTTTTATATTCATTAGAGAAATTTGGCGAGTAAAACGAATTTTAATGAGATACTGTAGTGAAGTTGGTAAATGGGTCTGAAATACAGTGCATTAATTATCCTGTAATTGTTTGTGATGTTGCCTGTGATTCGCTAATGAATATTAATCATGTACACTATGTTGTCGGTAACGTAGAGTTTGATTGATTTTGAATTTTTTTTCCTTCGATCTTTCTTTTTTTCGTTGTCGTTTAACCACGGAGCGAAACAAAGCTCAAAAACACAAGAGAAAATCCCCTCGAACGTAACAAACGCTGGCGTCTGCAATTATTGCAGCTTTGTAAAATTGTAGGCAATTTGTCCTTTGTTTGAAGGTGAACTGAACCAGCTGAGCTTGAAGGTGTTCGTGACAATGTCGTTCTCGAAAGTTCACGGCTAGGCTATCCTTACATAAATTAATGTAGTTCCCTTCCTTCCACTGTCCTTTATAAACGACAATTATGTGTAGACTACATTAACCGAAGGTTCCAGAATAATAATTGTTTGTTCCCCATGATATATATATTCTAGGTCTGCTGTGGAAGGGTTTGTGTAAGGGCAGAATGGCGAGCATCAGAGATAGGAAGAAATTGCAGGAGATGCTAACTGATGCCCTTGAGAAAGAGAGAACATCATGGAAAGAGAACTCATTGAGAGACTTAGCAGACGAAGTAAGATTTGTGTATTTTGTACAACTAGAAAATTCTAGAGACTAGAATGTTCCATTAAATTAACAAGTGGTGTTTCATCTTGTTGTTTTCACCATCCATTGAAATGAACATTTTCTATGTGAAATGTCAAGGTTTTCAGTGTAAAAGGTGTACCAAGGCCAGGTTGAGTAAACTTTGAAGTTTAGTTTGACCAGTCATCTCAGGTATTTATGTGTGAAATGTCAAAACTATGACCCAGTTAATCATCAATAAAACATTAATCATTAGACAGTGTCAGTCAACAACAGGATAGATGGTAGACCGGTCTGGACAAAGGATTGGTGTATGGGTTCATCTCTATATATGCAGTATTATGCAAATGCAGGAAAAATGCGTATGCATGATTGGGAACATTTTGTTTTCATTCACATAAACTGGAAATGTGAGCAAGGTATTAATAACAGCTGTGGTGTATAAATGTATACAGTGCCAGTGTGTGATACTCCTAAAACTCGGATTTATTATCACAATAGCTGGCATCAGTTGGTAATAAATGGCTGCCATGTCATCATCAATTCGTCGACGTGTTCTCATGGTAATCTCCAAACATTCATTCACCTGTAACTGGCATGGTGCAGTGTGGCATATTTTGTGACTGAAAGCTCTGATACATATGTCAGCCACTTCAAAATATGTCATAGTTTCTGTCCCTGGCAGTGTTTGGCCTCAATTGTTTTCTGAAGAAATAGTTTTCACTAGATATTGTATATTCCAAAAACAACCTAGCCATATAACTAACTTGTGCAGGGAAATTTTTTAACCACAGCATTAGTAGACTCCATTATATGAAATTGAAAAGCTCCCAGGGGATGCAGTGAGAGCTGCAAATATTGTGAACTACTATCTCGAGCCTCACAAGTCATGGAATGTGATTTTGCTGACTCGACCTACATAACACTGACCTTTCTAAGGCAGGCCAGTCTGATACTTGTCAGAGGCCTGCAAAATGTTTGTTGTTTCAGATGGGAGGCCATCAACATGGAGTATTGAACAATTTTTTTCAAATTCTGAACCATATATGTTATGTTTTCAGCTTGATATTTCAGTTGGTTTATATTATATGTGTCAAAAGTCTTGTGTAATGCACTAATTGTGGTTACTTTGAACGAACTCCTGTCGTTGTGAATATGATGCAGCTTCATATAATGTAACATACTCTCTGTACTATAAAGTTAAAATGTCACACTGGTTGTAAAAATTATGCCTTGTTTGATTTCATTTGATTTGATCCCCATTTCTTCATGTTGATACCTTGAGTGGGTCATTGATAGCCCAGCCCTTTAGGTAGAATGGGTAACAACATTCTTTGATTTGACTTTTGAGGTTATATAACTTTTCAGACAGACTGGTGTGTACTATTCATATAGCTATTACAGTAACCTCAGTGGAGCTGCTTTCTTTTATGAATGCATTTCAGTTAAAGAGGCTTTTACCAGGTCTCACACAGTGAATTTGTGCAAATGTTTAGTACATACTTAACATTCACCCTGGTTTCAATGTGTTCATTGGCAAAAATACTGGATGCACTTTGTGAATTTGTAATCTAGTCGAACCATCCCCAAGCCCATTCTGATACAAGGCGTTTTAAATCATTTTACATACAAGTACAAAAGATCACCAATATTCATGCAAATTGTTTAGTTTGGATCTACAGATACAGATAGTAGGCAATGAGAGATATGATCAGCCCTAAACATCAAATGTTATGTGCATTGATGAGTTTCAACAGTTGTTTTGCCAGTATATATGGTATTATAGTAGCATAATACCAGTAAATCTCGCAATTTGACATTTAGTCCAAGATACCATTGTCGTTGATTAACACAATATTCCATTGATGGTCAGCTTTGATACAAATATGCATAGTCCATAGATGTAAACTAAAAGCAGAATGTATTGATTTGTTGGTATGTTTTGTGCACACAGGGTGAAGAAATTGGACCTAGCCAGAGAGATGGAGTTACCAGATGGTTGTGTGAACTGAATTTTAAGTTTGGTTTCAGTCCTGACACATTCATGCTCAGTACAACTATTCTGGATAATTTCCTCACAGCAGTCAAGGTAGGTTTTTTTACATGAAAATATATCAGACACCACCTTAAATATGCCCAGATTATTTGTATGCGTCATTGTGGCTGAAATTGTGAATGGGGCTTTTAGTACACAATGTGAACACACACACCAGGAAAAATGATGGTTCCTGTCAAAAATAGAAGTATAGTTCCTTTTACCATAAATCGTTTATTCATGTTCTTTCTGTTAATAATGAAACAAAAGCCATTTGCACTGAATATTTGCTGATTCTATCACTAATGACTTGATTTGTTTGCCCAAGTTACCACTAATACCAGCAGTATTTAGACACTGCAACTACAAAACATTTACATGTAACTTGCTAGCATTATGTGTTGGTGTGTATCCATTACAATTTTTTTTATGAATCACCATTAAAATTTAAATAGATCAGGCCAGAGGTTATAAAAGAACACCCAACCCCACCCCATTCTACCCAGTGAATTTAGGATAGTTGTGTGGATTTTTTGAAAATTAAACAAGTTTAAGGCCTACATACATGAATTAGCTTGGTATAGTTGAGTAAAATTGTACAAAGGTTGAATTGTATCACCCTGTTCAGAGGATGTATGGATAATATGTATGAATTGCATTTTGAAAATGTTCAGCATGTATGGACCTGTTGGCAAGTGAAACAGCTTGGTATATATTTTAGTCAATGAATATTGTCTATGTGAATGGTTGTCTGTATAGTATAGCAAGGAATTATCTACTAGTATTTCAACCATACCAAAATAACATAATTTGCATATCTGAAGGGTTCCTTTGTCTATAGAGCTAGAGTTCCTCCATTGTTAATGTGTGACCTAAATTGAATGCAAGTTTACTGTTGCATTGTCCTTAATGATGTATTCTATTTTATGTGTGTCAGTATTATGTCTATGGTTGCCCTGTAATAAGTTTTAATAGGTCCCAGTGAATTCGCAATTTCAATTTTTAATTGAAAGTTTGAATTTGTTATACATCATGTACCAAGTTTGGAGTATGAATTCTGGAAGTTTGTAGCTTATATTATTTAAATGTCATACTCAAATAGGGTGGGTGGGTGGGTTGGTTGGTTTTCCAATAAAAAAAATAGGAGTGGTAATTTTATTTTCATGAAATATGTGAATGCATTATTCTGATATTATGTATAATATTACTAAGTTATTGAATTACGACCTCCTTTCCTAAAGATATTAATTCAGTAAGGAGAAGTGAAGGTTGTTTGTTTATTAATGAGGAACAAATGTCTTGATCTCGTTAGCATTTGTAAAAGCGGATATCAGACTTACGTATTCAATATATGGATTCTGTGATAGGTACAAAATAAAAGGTCACATCTGAATAACAAAACATACTCTAGTGTTTTCACACAAAGCTAGACAAAACATCTTTGTTAACCTATCTCTGCCAATAACTATTGTACCTCATGGATAAACAGATGGATTTTATTGCCACTAAATTTGTTGCAAATTAGCTTGGTGCTGTTTGCTACACACAAAGCAAGTGTTCACAATTTGATGAGATCATAGTTAATAATTTTTTGTGGAAAATGACTAAAGTAAAGATGGCTGTATGCCATATGGTGCAACAAAAAAGTCATTTATCAAATCCAGATCAAACCATTGTAGAGTACAAGACAAAGGCTGCTTGTGTAAAAGTAGCAAACACACTGAATGAACAGAGGCTGTACAGTTCTCATGAGTGATAATCATATACTGTATTATGTTAAGTACTTCTTTTGTATATAACACACAATCCTTACTTTGCACATCATTAAGTTTGTCAAATGAAGCAGCTTAGCTGTACATTCAGTTAACATTATACAAGAAGTAAAATTATTCAGCTAATTTTACCCATTTCAAATCAAATTCTCTTGTTCATTATTTTAGATCTTGATGAGTACTGATTTAACTTCAAATTAAGTGAAGGTGTATAGGATTATTAATGGTGATAAATGTAATGCAAAAACACTTTTGAAATTATTGAAGTGAATTTGAACACCACATTTTTGATTAATAAAGGGATTATTGTCTATTGTTCTTAATTTAGGCACGACCGAAATATCTGAAATGTATTGCTGTGAGCTGTTTCTTTCTTGGTATGAAGATGAAGGAAGAGGACGAGGTATGTACTACATATGAATTAATGTCTGTTTATTTGTGGTCAATATTTTATTTTAATTCCCCAATTATACCCACACTGCTATACATAGAGGGTGTTTTACACAATCACCAAGGCTGATTCATCTCAAATGTGATGTCTGTTTGTTTAATTTATTTTGTCATACTGATTTGTTTGCTCAAAGTGCCTCAACAAATAAAGGTGTGATTTGCTAATATTTCAGTGCTATTACAGTAATGAGGAGCTCAAATTTCACATTTCCTCCAAATATTTATATAAATTTTGGATTTTGGATCCTACTAGAAAGCTGTATTAGGAATAAGTGGTTGCTCAAATAAATGTAAAATGTACATATTTGGTCTGTCATCTGATAATTTTTGTTAGAAGCACAATCAGGATATTGAAACCAGTATTGAGTATTGGTATTTCTATTTTTAGAAAATGATGTCAATATGTCTTTTGATCTTTACACAGGTGATTCCAACAACTCAGGAACTGATCGATATCAGTGATTGTGGTTGCACTGTAGCCGATGTACTCCGTATGGAGAGAATAATATTAGATAAACTACAGTGGAATATCAATCTCAGTACACCCTTGGATTTCCTTCATGTTGTAAGTACACACCATTTATCCATAATATAATTCTACTCCTGCTGTGGATAAGTAAAATTCTCTTTGTTATGCTGATGCCATGGGATTAGTACACGTAGTTGAAGTGGGCGTGATGGGGTCAATTAGTAACATTTTGCTGTGATCAGCAGTATTCTTAGTTTGACCTTCTGCCTCAATTCTCAGCTGTTAAGGCTGTGAATTTTTATCACCAATGATAATGAGTGTGGATGAAATGTGTTATTTTAAACAAATATGTTCATTTATATATATATAGACCTGATAAGATTTCATAAAATTAGCTAAGCCTGTGTAGCGTTTTCCAAGATGACTCGGTTTAAAGACGTAGCTGATTATTTTCCTCAGAGTTATGTTTTAATTTTAACAGACGTTGTATTACTGTAAGTCCATTTATATAGACTAAGATGTGTTGTTCAGCCCTATCACAGGCTTCTTATGAGTGCTGTCTGGCATGAATGTCTATATTACAGGCTACCATTTATATTTCATATCTGAAAACACAGGCCTTATGTTCATAGCATTCTATAAGTTCCATGCAGCTATGTAATATGATGAAAAATTCTTCTGATTTCCTTGTTTGAGGTTAAACTGAAATTTTAGGGGAAATAATTTATAATTATCATGGAAATAAAGAAACTATATGATAAAAAAAATATAAATCACATCACACCATTTTAGATAAACTGTCCTGATCAGAAACAGTTTTTGTTGTTGTTTTTTTTCCTTTTTTTTTTTTCCTAAATTATGATAAATTAGTTAAGTATATGATACAGTCTCGGTGTATTCAACAGACAAATTATTTATAAGACATTAGCCTGGGTTTGAACTCTTAAATGACGGATTTCTTTTTGTGTGTCCTCAACAGTGTCATGCCATGCTAGTGTCTGGTTGCCCTCACCTAGTAGTTGGTTTAGGACAGATGAGCCCTTCTCGTCATCTGTCCATCCTGACTGGACGTCTTCAACAATGTGTTGGTAACCACAGATTGGCTTCGTTCCGTGGCTCAATCTTGGCACTAGCCTTGTTGAGCTTGGAACTGGAAATCCTTGTACCAGACTGGTTGGCTGTTACTATCATGATGCAGCGTTTCATTAAGGTAATTAAAAATATTCTTGATTTCAAATGTAAATGTAGCATATATGCATAAATCCTTTTTCTAAATGTTGACAGACAGGTCAGTGAAAAAGGAGCAACCTGACCTATTTAGACATAGAAGTCAAATGTCATTAATCAGTTACTTTGAAAGTTTGCTGACCTTTAGTCCTTGAGTTATCCAATGAATTGTAGACTGAGCTCTGACACATTTCATTGTTTTATGCCAGTCTTTTTTAATCCTTGTAGCATTTCAATTTAGTTCACTTTGTATTTCAAGCTAGCACTATGGGAATCTAAGGCAACTGTATTAACTTGACAGGAAAGAAAGTCCTGCTGTGGTTGGTGTTTTAGCTACAAATTACCCTGATGTTGAAATACCATAGACTCACAACACTGTGATACTGTCTTCAAGGCATTTGTGTAGTCCTTTCTCTTCTTAGGAAAGTTGTTAGAAATCATATAATATTAATAATAGTGAATCCAAAATTGAAGAAATCTGTTACATTATGTAAAAAGAAATTTACAGATTTAAAGGACAGAAATTGGTCAAAAAATTCAAATAGAATTAGTTGCAAAAAATATTTTATGATTTTGTGTACTAAGTAAAATTACATTTATGTAAAAAAAAATGTATTTGTTATTTGCAAAAATTCATGAATGTGTTTTTGTCATTTGCAGGCTGACAATGAAAGTGTTATCCATTGTCGTGAGACGATCATTAGTGTGTTTATGGGTCATCCTGCAGTCAACACTGTTTACATGATAGAACAGCAGCAACAAAAAAGGAAGAACATGTCCTTTGGGTCAGCTTATCCATCAGGACATTCTCACAAGTACAAAGCCAAGAGGTCAATCAAACGTAAAGTGCAGCAAATAGAGGTGGATGAAATATATGATAGCATAAAACGGCTGTATAACGATAACGAAGAAACTACAGCTACACAGGAAGTCATTATGGTTTCAGCGCCATCCACGCCCGTGTCTTGCCGCCGTCAGCTGCGACAAGACAAGGATTGTGTTGTATCAACATGTCCCCCTTTGCAAATCGTCGGAGCAAATTAAATCATCCCCCTCTCATATTTCATTCATTCATTCACTCACTCACTCTGTCGTTGATTGTTTGGTATAAATTGAGGTTAGGGGGAATACGTTGATCAGGAAATCTTTTTGTTGGCTCATAGCTTTGGCCTGTAAGTTATGCACATAGTTAAGGTTGATTTGGTAGAATTTGTGCACTAGTTCTCTGGTTCAGTCGATGTCTTTTAGTTACTAGCTAATCAGAACAATGAAAATTAGTCTACGTTAGAGAGACATATCTGATTGTGGTACGGATAAGAATGTTTCCAATATTTAAGGTCGTGTAAGAAGAAGCATTTTCTTTTGTTGGACCAAAGGTACTGCTTGCTAATTAATACTGATTGTAAGTTATATTTCGCATCATTTCTTGATGTATTATATAGGGTAGGTTTTCTAGCTCAAAACCAGCCCCACTCAGTGCAAACTGTAGAAACAGTTCCTCTTGCTTTGACTTCGTCGCTTTTCATTCCCAATGTTATTATAACATTGTCCTAGTGCTTTACAAGTCATTTGTAAAAGCTTAAGTTTCAAAAAAAATATCTAAAAAAAAAAACCAAAAAAATTTGTAAACAAAAAAAAAGTTTGAAAAAAAATACCAAAAAGAGACAAAAACCTATAAAATGTTCATTAAGTTAGAAAACCCCAAAAATTGTGGTATGTTACTGTGTTTGCAACATATAACACAAGGGAAAAACAACAAAAAAATACTTAAATGTAAAACAAGAAAAAAGGAGAGAAAATGTAGTGCATGTTTCCATACTGTTTTTTTTTTTGTGTGTGTGTGTTACGTATGTACAAAGTTGTAAATTATTACGGTGCCTCGTTCATATTAATTTATTGAAACATGTATATAAAATGTGAGAAGAAGAAAAAGAAGCAGCATTATTTTGTGATAACAACTGTGACTTTTGTTTTTAAAGTAAATTTTACGTTACTTAGCTAAGATGATGTGTACGAGTAGGATTTTATACTGATAAATGTTAGTTTTTAGCATAAGTTAAAAGTTAGAGTATGTAACTGCTAAATGCCATTTTAAAGTATAGTAATGTGCCTGTGTGAAGTTGAATCATTGAAGTGATCCCATGGACTCTATACAGATAGAGCTGCTATGAGTTGATGGGGAACTAAGATGAGAGGTCATGTTTTAGATGCGGATGAAACCAAAGTGATGATGGAAGAGTGTCATTTTTTTTTACAAAAAAAAGGTTTTAAACTATTTTAAAGTTAAACACATCCATCAGAAGAATAACCAATAGAACATCAGAGAGAGAGTCTTTTTAAGGTACACATTCCAATGATAAACGAGTGATAATGCTATATTTACAAAAAAGAAGACAAACGATGAGTGCTATCTTAAGCGATGATGCGTGCACATTGCATTGTTTACAGCAAAAGCAGTGTAGTCCGATTAGGCTTTTATAGAAAGCTTGCTTTTATGCGAGGCATTTTCTTGTCATTCAGAGAATTGAAAGCAATAACTCTTGCCTTGAATTCTATCTCTGTGTTCTTTACTTCATTTCAAAAATAATGATCAAACCTATCTATCTTAACTTGTAACAAAGATCTCGTATATTCAGAACATGGTTTGTCTTTTATCTTATCATTTTGTAATTTATCATAATATTGTTGTCATTGCAAGTGTTTGTCTTTGTGCCAAGTTATTTATTTGTTATCCTGCTATTGTGTTTAATAGTTGTAATTTGGTCTGACCCCCCACCATTTGTTGTCAAAGTTGGTCGACCAACTTTACCATAATACAGGGTGAAATTTGAAATCATTGCAAGTGACACATTATCTTCTGTGACTCGTGTATAGTCTGCTCAGGGAGAGAGGAGTTCTGTATTTCTAAAATAACTATGCAGCGCAAGTTACATGATGGCGCAAACTTGGTGGTTTAACTTGTGTGTTATGAATAGTGTGAGCATACAAGCATGTACACTCCATCAAAACTTAGAGTTGTTTAAAATCAAATCAACACCTCGCTATGTTCACTATTTTTAAAAAATAAATGTAACATATAAATGACGTCCTACTTTCTCCACAACTTCATTTACATATATTCAAACAAAACTGAAAAATGTTCTTTTTGAAAAACAAGTACAATTCTACTATTGGTTATAAAAATTCCTCTCTTCGTCAAGATGTAAAGTTGTACAGAACTTTGTAAGTGATCAGTGTTTTAAAGTTTTCAACACGATTGATCTTACCACTCCGATATTTAGAAGGAGAAGTTTATAAGGTGAATACGTCTTCAGATACCAGTTACGCTGTCACATGAAAAGGAAGATGGCTAACTGGGAAACATTTCAAATCGATGGAACAATTAACCTTATTGGTACACATGAATGTCATACATTACTTTTCTCACTTACTTAGGGGAACACAAAGTTCCTTTCTTTGAAATGTTTCATTGTGTAGGGACTAAACAGTTAGGTAAATGAAGAAGTCTTCAGTTACCTGTCTCAAATGACGAAGTAAACAAAAGTTTGCTTCTTTGAAATGTGTCTTACTATAAAGCAACAAAAGTATATTCAGGTACATTTTCATTAATGTCTCCAAGTTTCCCGTCATACTCAAAAAGGGCAAACCAAAGTCTATGTAGTTCCCTGAATGCAATTTCATATCAGGGGAGTTTAACAGATCCAAGACAACTGGTACCCTCCTGTCAATCCTCAGTACTAGACAGCGGAAGAAGAATGATTTTCAGATCTTTATTTAAAACATGAAGTTGTAAAAATCTGCAAGTCAGCAGATGGACAAGCTCATGAAAACAAAGTACATATTTTATAAGTACTTCACCGATATCAATGTTACAAGTGTTACAATTCAGCTTGTGATAACAAGTATTGTGTGATGAACTTGCCTGAAACGTACCGCAGTGACTTCACTGTGGGTCACAGTATGTGGTACAAGGAACCGACACTGTGTCAGAAGGAGTCAGTTCTGTGCTGGCACTGATACCAGCTAGATCATAGATGGGTTAAAAACAGTTGATTAACTACTACCCACTTTGAATCCTGTTTATTTTAAAATGTCTGTTTTAAAAGATCTCCTTTGGAGACATTTTTGTCAGTTTTATTTATGTGGAAAATAAATTTGTTTCATAACACACATTTGATGTATTTAGCCCTTTATTTCTTGGAAACTACTGATGTGTGTGTGTGCGGGTGTGTGTAGTCTTGGCTATATATGGCATTGAATCTATCTCAAGATCTCTTCTCTGCAAGATGATTTGATACCACGTTAGTATATCGTGTGTCTCTCTTTGCTGTGCTGTTTGGAATCCAAATATCCAAGCAACATACTATGAAAGTACCGTAACAGGGTGTGGTCATAAAAACAAAATTCACCTTGTAAATAAGTGACAACGATAATTTTGCGCTTGCTCAACCTTTACACATTGTGAAAATGAAGGAAGGATATTGGGTGTCACCATGAACACTGAATTCAGCTTGCTGAACTAGATTGGCCACAAAAATTGATTCAATACGTGATAAGTCTTTCAACATTCAACATTAGGAGGTCAACACCTTATTCATCACATAGGGAACCACCTCAATTGAGTGAATTAGTAATGAGTGTAGTTTGGCCATAAGCCACACCCAGAGTGTTATTCTCCAATAGATGAACCATTATGCATGAAATGCTGGCTAAAGTTAACTTGCAGCAAGTTGAACGTATGTGCACTAGACCATAACAGATAGCAGCCATCTTTAAAGAACCTCGCCTTTGTTGTTGGGTGACTCTTTAGATAATGGACTAGACATAATTAGTTGCCAACATAATATTAATAAACATGGAGGCATCACCATAGATATATCACCACACATCACCATAGATATATCACCACATATCAAAGCTTCGTCAAAGCAAATAATTATGTTGAGCTGTATGCATGTAGTCCTGAAGACTGGGACAACAATCGGAATCAGCGCTAGGTGTACTACGTTTGCAACGAAGAGATACATTTTTGTCACCAAACTCTGGTATATCAATCCGTGCATGGAGGTTTCTCTCCCTTATAGTTATACTTCCATGGTCTATACTTAAACACATCTCGCCCCCCCCCCCCACCTTTTTGTATGAAAATTTTCGTTAAGGTTTTTATTTATAAACACTTTCAGCAATACCTATATCGAAACATATAACAGCAAGGTGTGTACAATTTGAGTAGTATTTATACATGTACAGTTTACAAGTTTACATTTCTTTCGCTTTCAATCGTGCGAGGCGTGCGTCGACCGCTCCAGGTGCCCGTCGGGGGCCGTCGTGGCATAACATATTCATGATAATATTAGGTCAGGTACGCAAACCATGTATTAAGTCACAGTCAGATAGCAACCAACACTATAAATAGCTGTGTGTGCAGATTTATTATGTGATACGGTATTTGGTCACAGTTATAAATAATGCAAGCTTGTTTAGTACGTACCGCTCTATTCTTTTTATGCAAATATATGTGACCTTTGACTTTTGTCGCCACGACCATCATGCATATTACCACATGCCCTGCACATGATAGTGGATGCATACCAGTATGCGTGATAAGCTGTGCATGTGAAAACGTATGGCATTATATAAAACAGATGATATTAAACTACAGAATGATTTATTCTTTTGCCTTCTGTAAACGTCCCCGGTTTTAATTAGCCTACCTGTAGACTTGAACCACAATCGCTACTCCATGTACATTCCGCTATCCTTTTAATACTGACATATTTATTTTTTGAATTTTCGGGAAGGGAGTGCAAATTCAAATAAAAATGTCAGTAAATAGGATAGCGGAATAGTGCAGCGATAGTCGTTCTCAAGTCTACAGGTCGGCTAGGTTTTCACTTGTTCATCCAATAAAGGTATTCATGTGAGTATATATAATTGTTATACAATTATATAGTTGCAATTGTACATACATTTAAAAACATTTTAAGTATAGCCTTTATTAAAGTTGCCTGCATTTTAAAGAAAAATAGAAAAAAATAACTGCAAATAAGGTATCATGAAGAAAACTGCCTTGACCACCCCTGTCTTTCAACCGCCATGACCATCCCTGTCTTTAATATATAGACTTGCCCTGGACTTACGAGTGCCACTATGGAAAATGATTTTCACTGAATTGACATTGCCTTTGAAAGTGATTTACCTCATCTATAGCGCCTTGAGAAATACATCAGATTAAATCCTGAAATGTGCTACAACAAAGAGAAGTATTGATTGGCCGAGACAATTCCCAACGGAAACTTTTTTTGAACTTGTCGGAGTCATTGCCCCCCCCCCCCCCCCAATAAAATGAAATAAATAAATAAAATGAAATAAAATAAAATAAGTAAAATTTAAAATTAATAAATACTCGGGGTGAAATGAAGGTATATATCCGTACAGCGTTGATTTGATTTGATTTGATTTTTGTCCATTACATTCAAGTTACGTACGTGGACATAATTCATCGAAATACCAACACGGTGAACGCAACTATAGACATGTGAAGTTTTAGGACTAGACTGATTAATGGGTACTTGCCGTAAATTCCAATAAAACCTGATAAAGGGACTGTATATCACCTTTGAAGTGTATCATGACAGAAAATGCACAATGTAAGTAACTCGATCAATACATATTTTATTTTACAGCTCCTCTGTGAACAGTTTTGAGCGCTAGTCAACAACAACAAAAAAAACCTCAGTGCAGGCATTGCCATTAGATCGACATGAAATGTCCCAACAAACGTTATCTATGTTAGGGTCGTTCTATTCTTATTTACATATTAAAACATCTTAAAGTTAAGTTATTAGCCTTACTACTAGTCTCAGACTGGTCCTCTTTTTTTAAATTAGATTATGATTATGTAAGGGGATTGGTGGTCCATGGATTATGTAATTAACAAAACGCGACTCTTGACCCTTTAAAATAACGATTGGAATTTGGGAGACCCATGTCTGCCGATGTAGATTTATCAACAGTGCAGTGACGATGACGCAGCAAATCTGTTAAATATAGTGTACGGCGTTTGAAGACTTCCATGTATTGCGCTGTAAAACCACAGACACCGTTGATGGAGGATCTATGGTAAAACATACTCAGAAAAAGCCTTTTGAGGGGTCGCCGGTTGACGATCACGAGTATACAATAAATAGTTAAAGACACAGGTACTCAATCAATCTGTATGATTAAAAAAAATATATGTATGATAATGTCTTATTTTATTACCATACATACTTTTTTAAATCATGAGATTGATTCGAGTACCTGTGGTTAACGACATTTTCTCATCAAGGAAGGGAGGGTTACAATATAAATAATTGTACCTTGGATTGTTTTCCTATTCCTCATGATATGTCATCAGACCCGTGTGTGTGTGTGTGTGTGTGTGTGTGTGTGTGTGTGTGTGTGTGTGTGTGTGTGTGTGTGTGAGAGAGAGAGAGGGGGGGAGAGAGAGAGAGAGAGAGGGGGGGAGGGAGGGAGGGAGGGAGAGAGAGAGGGGGGGAGGGACAAAGAGACAGACAGACAGACAGAGGGAGAGGGGAGAGAGAGGGAGAGAGAGACAGAGAGAGGGGCCTAGGAGGAGAGGGCGAGACAGAGAGACACTCCCAAATACAAGGCTTCATTTTGCACTAGACGTTTGTCCCCTCCCATAATTATTCTATAACCAGATGCAGCATCGTCCAGGTCTACAACAAAATTACTACATTAAAATAAATAAATCGTACTTAAAGTAAATCGTCAAACCACATCAGAACTCTAGTAGTCAAACAGCTTTCATACTGCAATGTGTTTAATACGCACGTGGCTGCATTCATTTTCGAGGACATCGATTATTTGATATCAAAACCATTACGTATGCGATATAAGCCTAGATCCTGATATTAAACAGCTCAAAGACAATACTTAAAACTGGGGATAAGATAGTTAGTCAGGAAACAATGGGAATCCTATATCAAAATGCAAACACAAAACAATCAGGTGTCCTTGTTGCGAGTGCTATTTGATTATGCAAATGTGCCCTCTTTCTTAAATCACGTAGCCAGGATCAATTATGGACAGGTAGACCGCTATCCAATAGTAACACCACAGTCCCTTTATTACTGCGAGAGACTGTATGAAGAAAGAGTTATATTTGACCGTCAGTACATTGAACCTGTAGAAAAACCTCTCCTATGTAGGGTTTGTGATTATTTCAACAATTACTACAAACCAGACTCTGATACATGTATATGGTAAAGTCGTTCACAACACTTTCAAGGAACAGGCACTTGAATCAAAATTTCAAAAAAAAACAAAAAACATCTGAATTCCAGTGCCTGTGTTTCAAGGTATATTGGACTACTAGTAGCTAGATATAGACTTTTGTCTGCTTAAAATTCAAAAGAAATTGGAAGATTTGAGAGAAACTACACAATGCTTCAAATAATATTTGCCGTGTTTACTTATTACGTTGTCATTCCGATAAGTCGACGTCGACGTCGACGACGACGACGACGACGACGTTAACGGCTGTACATCTCGTTTCCCATGATTCCCGATACCAAATCGGGAAAGCCCCCCCCCTCCCTCAAAACAAAAATAGATAGATAAATAAATATAAATAAATAAAATAACCGATATACAAGTGATAAAAAAAATAAAAAAAATATGAAAATAGTAATAACGAAACTCGAGATCTGTACATGTAAGGAAGTTACATTACACTGTGGTAGGATTTTCGGTTGCATTGAGTATAGTTTTTCATGGATGACTCAGCCATATAGTTTCGAATATAAATCTTAATGATATATAAAACATGCAGAGAGACAAAATATACAGTTACAGCGACTGTGTCGTCACACACAGTCAATTTCAAGTTGTGTGGACGAAAACAAATTTTTTAGAAAGTAACGTAACTATTTAGAGGTTACAGGGATTCAATTTTACTCACCACGTTCTGTTCCTGAACTCGTGGAGAAGCCAAACTCGATCGATACGCCCCTCAACGTACAATACCACCTACATACATGTACTCCCATCCAAACCAAAAAGCTCATACTAGGCAAAATTGATGGAAACACGTACGCGTGTTCCTGTAGTGCTACATGGTCAAAATGAATTGGCCAATCACTGACCTGTTGCTCGCTATAACATGCTAATTTGTGAACACATCCTCAAAACCGATTGGCCAATTTGTGGCTACACACAGATGTGTTTGATGTAATTAAATAATCCTAATCTTCCAAACAAATTCAGTAGCTTAGATGAAGATTCAGCTATTTGATGGAGTTAGTCAGCTGCTTTTAACTATATTGGGCCTAGTTATTTAAACATTTGGTATGAACTGCTTGAGACTTGATCGAGTCGCCGGGGCTATAGTGCAGATATTTCACCATTGTAGCCCTTCTTTCGTTCAGTAACCATTACATATCCTCCGATCGGGATACATTTTTATCCCTATCCTGAGCTCCCCGATAAATATTTGTATCCTGATCGGGATAAATGCCATTTGAATGCTCTGGTGCACATAACTATAATATGACACATGTGGAAACAGGTATGTAATGCTTGCTACTCTCAAAAGCCAGGGGTATTTTCAGTACACTCGTTTGAAGAGTGTGGTATCTACAATTTTATCCATTTATTCCGGATAAACCAATGAGCTTATAATTATAGTATGATATTGTACTATTTAAAAAATACTGAAAAAAAGTACAATTTGTAATTTATCCCATGCAGATTCCCAAACAGGATAAACGTTTTTTTTCCCCCCGATAGGGAAATATTCCTGATTGTGAGAAGAGTAGAGGTACCACATTCACCCTAATTGTTCCGTTCAACTTAAAACACAACTCAATATATACCTTTAGCTGTCACTTTTAATTTAGCGAAAAAGTTATGACAGACGCGCAGAAAAACTATGAAATGTGTCACACTCTTGACACAAGAGGGCGCTTGACTACTGGCGACGAATAAATACGGAAAAATTCTTCTCATCGATTTCTTGGTCCCTTTTTCTTCCGTTTGATGTCTGTAATATATAAAATGCTACAAATAACTTTTGCCCTCTCAGTGTTATGGTCAGATTTGTTTCAGTATGTAGTAAGCTGGACTCTGGGGTTCCTGCACAACCTCAAATTCTTCTTCCCCAGGCTAGACAAATGCTAAAAGTGACTCCCAATGTTGAAAACTCCAATATGTTTGTAGGACCTGAACTTTAACAATATTGTCAAACCTGTCAATTTCTCTCCAATCATTTGGTATATTTCCCAGGAAAATTTTATTTCCTCCTTATTCTCATTTGATAAAACTCAAACTTGTCCACCACTGAGCACATTTCAAAAGGGAGATCTTACTTTTCTTCTTCTTCTTGCTATGTAAGATAAACACGACATTGAATACATCTTGATATAATATGATACTATCTCTCGGTGTGAGTCAGATCCAGCTGGTCGCATAGCAACATGTAATCTTGTTTGTTTGTATGGATGGATGGATACAAGAATACCATTAGCAATTATGATGCCAGTATATAGAGAACATAGTGTATGGAGAATACGACACTGGTAATCCAGCTTTCGGTTTAGTAAGGTAGACGCAAACTATTAAAATCTATTGTTTCTCAATGTCATAGATGAAATACGTGTTAGTAGTTTCTCTGTTGTGCGACTCTAATTACCCTGTAATCAACATAGTGTAAACATTGGAAGTCCCAAAACAGCAAGTTCATGGAACTCTAAATAAACTAGCTTTCAGAGAGTTGCCCTACTGAGACTATATGCAACAACAGTTTTAGTTTGTATCTATCTTGGAAAATCGAGGGCTCAACTACCAGTGTATTAAGCTTATTCACAGCAACATTACTTGGCAGTTCGTATATGTCGCTGTTATAAATTATCAATCCGGGCAGGCAATAGTGTGTGTCCCTGTGGCTGGTCGGATGAGACAACATCAACGCTTTCCAATCACTGTTACATCCATCACCACACACTTACAAACAAACAAACAAACAAACAAACAAACAAACACACACTACACACCAGAAATGTATCTTTTGATAGGATATTTATTTATGAATATTGGTTTACATACTAAATATAGCACACATAATCTATAGAACATTGAATATGCAGGTTAAATGTCAATAAAATGTCTGCATCGTAATTTACATATGGATGTAGAAAAAATGCAAAATACAGAAGACTTGAGTTATGCAGAGTTAACAGAAGTGAAAAACTAGCTAGGTACAAAATGGTTATTTCTTGGTTATCTACGGACAAAAATATTTTACAAATAACTGATATATACTAACTTAAAAAGTAAATAAATACTAGATACATATACTAATGCATAACATAAAGCACCATATTATAAATATTAACCAATGTCAATTCTGGGTATTTCATGGATGTTTCTTGTGGCTGGTTGCGGTTGCCTTTTTTTTCCCTCACACAGTCAATGAAGTTTGGAGAAGATGCTAAAGTTTGTTACAAAATAATGATTGCGAGAATGAATGTTCATGGACTCTGGGTTCATAGTTAGTAATGAAAATTTCTACTCACAGAGTCAAAACATTTCTTAGCAGCGAATCCCAAATTTGTCGCTAACATCTTGTCAGCATTGTCAGGGGTACAGGGGGGTGGGTGTCCTACAGTAGGCTGTTATGAGTGTCTTGGAAGAGACACGCGAAATGAGCTTGAGAAAAACAGGTGGGATTTTCATGTCTACATCCTGGTTTTAAAATAGTCATTGTTTTCTAATGCGCATAAATTTGACAACGATCTGATTTGGGAAATGTTGGCAAGAAACAGAGTTATCATTACTGATTTGATGGCTGAGGGTTCAAAAACCTAAATTCAAAATTAATTTTCCACTCTAATTTGATACCAGGATGGGTGTTTATATATATATATATAGTAAGTTTTTCAGGTACAATAATAATCTTTTAAGTTTTCCATTTATTCATATATCTGATCTTGATTTTCCTTCATTTCTGATGAACTTAAACTGAAAGGCTCTGAATTATTCAGCTTTCAAATATTCACACAGCCAAATACATCAATACAAGATGGCGGCCACAAACGAGATCGGATTGACAAAAATCAGGCAGTCTGTCTCTCAATTCGATAGTATTCAAATATCAGAACTTGTCACAAAATGAAAGTTCCTTTTTTTAACAGCATCGATGATTCAAGTATGTAGACAAGACTGGCCAAAAATGTTGTAATAAAATACCGTAATAACAATAATGCAATGAAATATTCATACTGATTTTTAAAAAATAATACAATAACACTGGTTTTAATTTATGATCACAGAATAACATGACATCAGAATACTTTCTCTTTGCATTGTGGGACGTCTCATAAAATTGATATTGCTGTACCAGCCATCCCAATCTGTTTAACCACAGTACTAGCTAGTACTGACTTAATGTACGTGTACACTTACTAAGACCTAGGGTTGTATAGGTTGCTCCTTGCCTTGCTTGCTACCAATTGTCATTTACAGCCAATGGTACCTAAAACAACGTACACCACAAATTAAAACAGCACTTTTGTATCACAAATTTCACTTCAGGCGATGATTCTGACCACTTCTTACAAATTTACATTTTTTGTCTCCAATTTTATTTTATCGCGGATAGTTATCAAACCAATGTATTCATCTTTGAATTACTTTGCAAGGTATGTATAACACATGCATGCAGTACAAATGTAGACAGATATCTGTTTATAACATCGCTCCGAGCTCAGAACCTATTGGCTTACCACCATAAGCACCGAACCCATATTCACATGGGTGTTAGTCCACTTTCATCATTATCTCATTGCCATGGAAACATTGAAATTAATTTGAATACGGCGTTAGCAACATGCAGTTAGTAAGACTAGTTTTGGGAAATAGTCAGAATCATCAACTGAATGTGGCAAGCAAGAGATGAATAATTTTAGTTAATTAACATGGTTAATCATTTACAAATTACAGCTAGCCTTGTTATTTTAACATGATATATAATGTCAACTTAGCTTTGCAATTTGAACTCAGCCTGGAATGAATGAACTTACAGCATGAAGAGACATGGTGGTATGGAAATCAGTCATGAGTTGAACACACTGAAGAAATTTAGTTAGTTCAGACAAAAATTAAAAGTTGAATGCAAATGGAGATGAAATACGTTTTGGAATGATAATACGTAAAAATGAGTTCTGAAAAAAAAGGTGTAAGTAACTTAAATGGCAGCGTAATGTTTTAATACTGGTGATAACAGAAATCATGATATTTTGTCAAAGTATACCTGTTAAGCATCAAATCACTACTACATGCTAATTACTTTGCATAGTTTCAAGGTTCAACATAACCTCATACTACTAACCCCGCTGTTCAACCTTACGTCCCCTATTTCATCACAATTATAGTATCTGCCGATTGTTTTCGGTGCGGGTTCGTCCACTTGCGGGGTACGTAGGTTGTTTTACGCTATCTCTAAACGTCTTCAAATGTAATGTGTTGTGTTTAAGTAGTTTGTAGCTGAGCATCTCGCTGCCTTCTCCCAAATTAAAAATAATTAAAAATAATACCAATAATATAATAATAATAATAATTAATCATGAAAAAATAACACAATTGCATGACATAATACCAAATGCTACACTGTAACTGATACACTTATTTCACATGAAATTAATTTCAGTTTTGCAATAAATTGACAATTTTGTTTAAAAAATATTTTTTTTCCTTTATACATTTCTGAAGTTCAAAATCCGTATGCTGTTACTTATCATGTTCTTCCACTCAAAATACCAGATACAATGTATTCTTGATTGAGGGTGAAAATTGACAAACTTAGTTGTCTTGTAAGTAAGTGTATATTACTGTATTCTGTGGCTCTCTCTATATATTTACTACAATACCATGACAATGTTGGAGTAGAAACCACTGGTGTACGTGTAGCAAGTGTGATAGCAAAAAAAGAGAGTGGTGTGTTGCTCATTGTTATTACCACAATTGTGCGAGAGTAATTTGAATAAGTCTTATTTTTCAGTACACTAATGTCAATGTTAGTTAGTTAGTATACAGTATACAACACTGTTGGTAAGTAGTTTGGTAAGGTTGACTTACAACTGTTAATTGAAGTGTGTTGATAAGGTGTTACTTACGTTACAAATGACATTAGAGTGTTATTTGGAGTTTAAGAAAGGGTGTTTTAATCCGAGAGAGACAGAGAGGTAGAGTGTCTTTATCTTAACTGTAAAGTGGGTAAATATACTAAGTAATGTTAGTCCATTTTTTAAGAGTGCTGGTCGAAAGCATGGTTTGGTTGTGGAGTGATGGAAACGAGCAGCAACTCTTCCAAGTTATTGTGTTAAGTCACGTGCCGTTCCAGATACCGTACAGCGCACATCCAAAGCATAACCCACTGAGAATAACATACACAAAATAACAAGAAAATACTTGTCAGACACTAGGTTAATGGTTACTCCATACACAGGATAATAATTGCAATGGGGCTGGACTGATGGGTTGTTTGATCACCCTGTTCATTATCTGACTAGCAAGTTGTGTATCTCAGTGTCTTTTTTTCTGACTTTGCAACTTGTTGACATACGAAGTGTCCTTTTCTATAAACTTTACAGCCAGTAGTTCAGACAGGATTGGCAAAAGAATGCAGCTAGCTGAGGCTTCCTGACTCTCCTTTTCACCACAAAAAATGACGGTAATCGCAACTGGACACATATAGAAATAGGGAATGTTAGCGAGACCTTAGTTTGCCTCAAGTCATCACACAGATACATATAGAAACATGAATGTGTAAGCACCACCTATGCACTTCCTGAAACTATTTACACTGGCGTTTAAAACAGCGAGGTCGTAGTTGACCTCCGAGTTCGTCCGATCATCATATTAATTAATACACAGAAACATGAACATCAGAACGATTTAAAGTCTTCTTAAACTGTTTACACTGATAGGCATAGTCTTATCTACGTAAATTTTTCCGAAAAAAGGACATAGAAAGTAAAATGCACACATACAAGTTTACTTGAACCAAAACGAAAACGTTCCCTGGCCAAATATTTTAGGGTTGACACGTGCTTACAAGACAAAGTGTAACAACACTGATACACTGTAACAGGTATTATGGAAGAAAATGACAACTGCATTTATCTTTTTAACTGACAAAAGGAACACAAAAAATTGATACTAAACTTAGCAAATGATAGTGGTGAAAGTGTAGCTGGGATTTCATCATGATTTGCATGCATAACTTAACAAAAAAAAACACAAATTGACTAGCACTGTGCTCTTTATGTAAGTGACTGTCACCAGCAAGTCAAAAAAGAAAAAAATGAAAGAAAAATGCATGTAGCAAAATAAACATACAGCTGTTTGCTTTTAATACAGACGTTACAAAACGGAAAGGTTCTAACTCCCTACAGTAACTGACAAGCAACCCTACAACATTCCTCATGAAAAAAAAATAGAATACTTTCAAAGCATCATGCGCGATGAGTACAACCGTCAAATCTTAAAATCTATCCACCCCTCCAGAATAAATGGTACAATTCATGCATCCATTGCTTTCTGTAGTAGGCTAGCAGATTAGAGTTTGGAAGTAGGGGATACCAGACCAGTTACTGCTAGAACCAAACCATCCCGCTCAGTGACTACTAAAACAGGGAGATTGCAGTGAGCATTGGTAGCATACATTGCTTACACGGATTGTATGTAGAGTAACTCATTCAATTACTTTTTCTTGCCCTTGATGGTTTGGGAAGCTTGTGCAGCGGCTTGCTCGGCTGCCACTTGGGCTTGCTGGGCAGCTTGTTTCTTTTTGTTGAACAGGTTAATTTCTTCCTCTAGCATCCTCCTCTTCTCGTCCACTTTCTTCTTGTCCTCGGTGTGATGTTTCTTGAGAGCATCAAACTTTTCATGCAGCTAGTAATGAAAAAGAGACAAAATTCTCATTAGGTGACATTTCTGGTAACATAGCCTCAGAAAATAGGGTAGGTAGGTCAGGATTTTATTTTATTTTATCTTTTTAACTTTGTTTAATTAAAAATATCGCTTCGAGACAAAACAAAAGAAATGTCGGTCAGACTCAGAATACCCCTTCTGTGATAGTTTGATGAAATATGTACAGACATCACCGGGGAAAGAAAACAATCGTGCATGACGGTCAAGAAGACAAAGAATTTCTCATCTTTTTGTTTTAAATGTTTTAAAAGAAAATGTTTTATAAGGTCGACTGCTTAATCTAGGGTCAGTTGAGTTATCGGAAACACACATTTTTTTTTTTATTTTGCCGTATCTGAAATAGAATTTTCAAGAAAAGTAACACTCAATTTCAATTCCTTTGTGAATACCATGACTTCTGCTCTACAGAGGAATGACTGAAGATACCCATCAGAAAATTTTGAAATTTGACCCTCGAGCCTGAAGTAAAATGTTCTTGCAAGTTGCAGGTACAGGGGAATCCTGAGTATGGTGGCATTCTCTTAATCACACATGTAGCAAAACTGTGTATTCAAGTGGGATTAATACCCATCAAGTGTTGGATAAGAATTTAAATTTGGGTGAGGATAATTTGTCTGGCAGAGCTATAGAATAAGTTGGTCTTCAATGAAAGAGTGGCTCCGATGATAAGATAGCGCTAATGCCAGAACCTAGGATTAAATCAAGTGCCTTCAAAACACGAGGGACGTTATAACTCACCAAGTCATTAACAAGAAAATGTAAAATCAATGAGTGGCTGAGTAAGATTCATAGATTATCAGATTATTGAGGTAATATAGTTGGGCAAAGTGCGAGCTTTGACTGCATGATCTCATTCAGTTAAAAAAGACATGAAAAGATTTTGATGGACATGGTTCCATGGCTTGCCAAATCTTTAAAATCTCCTAGAAATATCATCGTACTGCTGTACAACCTGGCAGCCACATCACTTTACCTCTTTCTCTGATTGTTTCAATTCTGCTTCCTTTTCTTTGACTCGTACAACAAATGATTGTCTCATTTCATCCTCCTTCTGTTGTAGTTGCTGCACGTGAGCTTGACGCTTGGCTTCATACGTTTCTTGTAAGCTGAAATCAACAAATCATTTACTGTATGTTACTATTCTGACATATACATAGTTGAAAGTCCTTCAGAAAGTTTCACTTACAGCAGTATAACAGAACCCCATGATGTGCAATCACCAGTTTGGCACACTTGCGAGTATTTGCACTAGTGCTTGTGGTGTTCTCAGTTTCTCTGTACTTTCAAAAGTGATGCAAAAGTGCAGCAGTAAGCACCCCAAGGATGGTTGCAAATCTACCGAGTTCCCACTATGGAACTCAAATGTCATGGAGTTCTGTTATCACCATGTGTGTTTGATAGTTTGCTTTGACTAACACACTTCAAATTGATAAAACTGTGAGAGGAGGACAGTTTTTACCTTGTTGGTTTTCCTTCTGGGTCACTATCCATAAACCCCATTTCTTCTAGTCGACATCGTCTGTACAGTTCATAGTGGCGTGCATGTGTCTGTTCTATCAAGTCTTCCATGTTAGTTCTGATCAGCATTTCACGTAGCTTTACAAAGTCGCAGTGACTTTCATTCTCAACTATAAAAAAGGAGACAAATGTCAACATGAGATTATTAATTCATTGTGAAAATTGTTATATCATGAGTGCAATATATAAGAGAAAGTTTGGAGGACGTCTTCAGAGATGCTTAGCATACTCTGGTAGTTTTGATGAACTCAGAAAACACGCTCTCTATAAACTGAATTTTCATTGTTTTGAAGCTGGTTGGAGATGGGATAGAGGTGGCAGCAAGCAAATGGGAACTTCTTGGCAACAAATAATTCTGAAAAGAACTCAACAGTTTTTTAAAAAAGAAATAGCAACACATGGTAAAATTTCCATAACCTCATGAAATTTACCTTGTACAACACCCCATGGATATTGCCTTGCTCTTACACTTTTATTGCCCACTTTGACCTCTTCATTACTGCCAACAACAGCAAATGGTAGATGTCCCTGTAGATTACAAACATAACGGATGGTGATACAGATTAGAGATAATCATACTGAGTTACTAGATTAGAATGATAATATTCTCCAATATCTTTTTTCATTCAGTGAAGGAAAGGATGAGTGACATATAAATGGGCTTTCTCGCCAAGAGTCAAAGATGAGTGAGCCAAAACAAAGTCATGAATATCTTTTGGCTGAATTTAGGAAATATTAGGAATAATATAAATATACTTCTGCACACATAATTCATCACAAATCACAAAAATAATGGTAATTTTCAATGTTTTGACTCTGATTTCAGGCACCACAGACTAATAGCATAGGCGTGTGTTGTTGTGAGGTTGAAAGACCACGGTATAAATTCCATGTTTTGTGTTCAAACGTATTCAACTTGGCTTACACGAGGTCTCAGAATGGTTAAATCAGTATTCGCTCCAAATGAAGTAATTAGAGTGTCAAGTACTCCTGTGACATCTCACTACCCTCTTGATAACAATCATATTTCTATCCACTTTATTTCATACACTAATGGTGACAAGATTGTCAATTCCTAGTCTCTGCATGAGTGTTGATAAGCAAAGATGGTGTTACCAGTCTCTGCGAACTCTTGCAAATCAATCTCAGAAAAAATACTTTTTTAAATTTGTCATATGAATGATGCGGTATGAAATATTACACATCATGAATTATGCAAAGATTTGCTTCACTAGTGTCTTCAAATTTGTATGGCCTAAACTACTAATTTTGCCTTCAATTTTTTTTTATTGAGATAACAGTTCATCTACGAGAGTACCCAACAACACTTCATTCTTTGAGTAGAGAGACAAGTTCTTTCAGATGTACAATATCTAGTACATTACACATAACTGAAATCACAGCTCACTGAATCTAATAATTTTGCCTCACACATTCATGTATGGTGTTTTTAGAAATACATGAGTCATCCCAGGTATGCAATTCACAATAGTATTAGTAAATTTAAATACCAGACTATGACACCTCAAAATATACAGACAATAGTGCTGGTATCATCCTTAGTCATATCATGATGATATGTGTGGTAATGTTTGGTTTGTTCTACTACTTTGAATATTACAATGATGACATCATCATGTATGAGGTAATTCCTGGTCTGCTCTACTACTTTGAATATTACAGCAATGACATCATCTCCTACGAGGTAATTCCTGGTCTGTTTTACTACTTTGAATATTACAGTGCTGACATCACCTATGAGGTAATTCCTGGTCTGTTCTACTACTTTGAATATTACAATGATGACATCATCACCTATGAGGTCATGCCAAGTTTGTTTTACTACTTTAAATATTATTGGGGTGACATCATCACTTATGAGGTAATTCCTGGTCTTCTAGGGTCACTACTAGTCTAAATCAATATTGCTACTGGTATTTGAATATTTGGGGGTTATGACATCACATGGGAGGCTATTTCTACTCGAAGTCAATGTTTACTACATTGAATATTTGGGCTATGACATCATTATATGTGAGGGTGTTTTATGCCACTACAACCAGGAAATTCTACTTCCTGTGCAAACAGGAAATGCAGCTCAAATACTGCCTCTCAATGCCTATGACTATACAGTATAATTTTCATCCTATTTCAATACATGTAATGCGTTTCATGCTTAGCCTCTTGAGATAGACTTCATACTTTTGATTCTAGGCTCATGAATATATATCCTAAACAAAGGATATTTTCTACAGCATGAGCTGAAATAGATTTGTGTTCTGAAAGATTTTAATAAATTGCACAGTATGACTACGCTACAGGGCAACCAAAGGATGTATACATTTTGATTTATATGCTAATACAGTGTACACGTAGTGCTATTTAGAAGGGAAAACTTATTCAAATTCGCAGGGTTTTTACACCTGGATTTCTACAGTGTTTGCAAGTCCATGTTTGTCCATTTTTCTTTTTTCAGTTATGCAAGATATATATAGCAAAGGTACACATTTAAGACCACGATTGATAATTTTGATATGTTTTCTTTTCGCTGTTACAAGTTCTAAAATCGGGAAAACACTGACAAATATCAGGAGTGACAATTGATAACATACTTACATTCATTGTGGAGTTTAGTTCAGCTACAGTTTCATCATCAGTAGGGAACTGATAAATCTGTACACCATTACTAACCAACTCACTCATTATCTGTGATGTGAAAATACATAAAATTGATCAATACGGTTATATATTACTCCCCAATATTTTCCTTCATTCAGCCAAGAAAAATATCAGTGACCTAAGGGGGCCTTATCACTACAAGTTGCTAGACGAGTAGTGACAAACCCTTAGATCACGAATATTTTCCGGCGGAATGACAAATTAGACATTTTGCGGGTGAGATATATTTACGATTCTACCAAAAACCTTTCTCTACCATCATTCAATAACCAATATTTTTGTGTATCCCTCAACTCATTTACTTCTTACCTTGATTTTAAACTTGTGCAATTCCCCTTTAGAGACTGTATCTGCTTTGGCAATGACTGGAATAATATTGACTTTGCTATCCAGTTTCTTCATGGTCACCAAGTCCAATGATTTGAGGGTATGGCCAGTGGGGGCAATGAAATACAGGCATGCATGAATACGGGTGTCATGAAATATATGAAGGGCTCTTCTGATCTTCAACTCTTCTTGTAGGTAGCTCTCAAACTGTTTGTCTATATGGTCTACTATAGATTTGTAGCTGTAAACCAAACAGATAGTTACTAAATATAAATAAAGAGATGATAGAGAAGGCAATGATGACACATAGATATCAAGGTTTTACAGTATTTGCGATCAAACAACTGGATGTACATGTCTGAAGTTTTGAAAATTTTCACTTATCTATTTCAAATTTCAAGGCAGTGTAGAAAGAAATAAAATCCAGTTGCTTTTCTTCAATTCTCAAGTTTAATAGAAACTAAAATTATACATAATTTTGTTAGGAGTTAACATGACAGAACCCATGACGTATGGCACATTCTGGTTATTTGTCTGGGTGCATGCAGTGTTCTCTGTGGTCATACTTTCCGTGAGCACAGTGAGTGAAAATGGAACACAAAACACCACAAGCTTAAGTGCAAATACCCCGAGTGTACCACATCACTGCTTGTACAGTATAAATTCAATCTTCTATTAAATCTTTGTTCCAGGGTGAAGTCTAACAGGAAAGAGGTTACAATTTAGTCAATGCTTTCCTACCTGTCTTCTTTGTTTATTTGGTCACCAAAGCCTACTGAATCCACTACAGTTAGTTTGAGTCTAACGTTACTTTCTTGAAGTGCTGTATAAAACAGAGAGAGAAACATGTACCATATATACCATTGCAAACAGAAATATAGAATTAAATCAACAAGTCTACTACATTATTATTAATAGGAACTGACTGGGATGTTCATATAGAATTTATACCATTCCAAAAAGAGATATACAACACCATTAATATGTCTACTAGATAACAGGTCGTAAAATACAACAATGCTGTAATCTAGACTGAGTTAAGTTGACCTTACTAGAAACACTATTTTTATAGGCAATCTTGCAATACAATGGATTGAACCCTATACTGAGACTGAACACAAGACATCTATTTTACGACCTCCTGTTATCAGATACCACACTTGGTATTGATTGTTTGAATTGAACTTTCCAAAGAGTGTAATTGTTTATATACAGGGTCTTATCAATTGAGTTTATCTTGAAAATCACAGATACCTCTACTCCTTTCACACTGGTCATTTGAATTGCACAGTAATAAGGACTGACGGTTAGCAATGAAATTCTTGTGTCATTGTGAGGTGACTAACTGTGAATACATCTACCATGGATGTTTTAATTAATAATATGTACACAATAACTTGAATAAAACTGAAATATGTAACTAGCCTCAGAGGAATTTGTCACTTGATTTTTTTCATAAACATGTGATTTCCAAAAGTACAGTAAGATATTTTCTGAAAATAGAGCCTACTTGTCATCGGATTAAATTCACAAATAAGTATTAGCATACCGTCCAAAGACATACAGTTAGGTTCACAATTTTAGAGTTTCCTTGGAACTTACCATATGTCTTGGCATTAAGTTTTACATTGGGTAAGGTATGTGGAGCTGGAATACTTTCAAACTCAGTGTTAAATAAAGTGTCCATTAAGGTGGACTTCCCTAGACCAGTTTCACCTGTAGATAAAAAGAGACATTAGGTTTATCAGTTTCCAAACATTAAAGGGACATGTCGCAGATATAAACATTTTCTGTAATACATCATCTTTCTTCATAGGGGGTATGGGGGGGGGGGGTGTCATCTTTCTCCCTAGGGAGTATTTGTTAAATACACAACTAAGTACAAGTTGGGAGAAAGAAGATTAAGCACTGTTGTGCTTGTAGTTTTATGATGAAATTAGTACAGATTAACATTTTCAAACCACTTTCTATATATTTCCTGAGCTTGTATAGTTAGATTTATGAATTGTGATTAATTTTTTTTTGACAAACTAACTAATCAGACTCTACTGACACAAATTAGCACAGCTCTCAATATTTCAGTGCACTTTCTATACACTTGTCTAAACTTGTAGAATCAGTTGCATGCGTTAATGCTGTTATGATAACTTGATTCATACTACAAATATTCTGTCTAATGAGTACTACTAAAACATGTCAGTTTAGTATGATAACTATGTCTATACGATAACAAGAACTTGAACTTGCTTTTGGTTGCCACGCAGAATTAACAATTCCAAACAAGTCCGTCATACTTACCAACACATAGTATGTTAAAACAGAACCCCTGGGCAACTGATTTATTCACTAACTGATCCGGAAGACTGTCAAAACCGACATGACCCTGCAGTTTCAGATGTCTGACATCAGGACCCTGTAGGAGGTAAAAGAAAGTAAAACTACAGAATTAAAATACACCAGTACTGCCGACATTGTGAAACAGAACACAGTCTACTAAATACTAATAGGATTCAAATTTTCGTCAGATCATACTTCATAGTCTACTAAATAGGAATAACTTCTTTTTGTATTAACATTTTCACTCGTGCTATGAGTCTAAGTTTTCTGTAAGTGTTGGGAAGCTTGGCAATAGAGGTGGGATATTTTGTAAAACTTGGATAGATTTCCATACCTTCTACCATAATTTTGGTATGGAACCCTTGTAAAATGCCTTGAGAACTGAGTTAGTTTTTATCTACTACCAACCATCCTTGACTAAAATACTGGATAGTTTTACTGTTTATGTAATACAAGATAACAGCAGTTTGGTGAGTCAGGCAGGAGACCTAACAGTTTGTGGCATGCCAATTACTGACAGAGGGCACACACCACACACAGAGAGCAGCTTGGTATAACTGTGAAGCACACCTCTATAGTGTAATATACCAGTGTTCACTTCACCAAATTTTCACAGTCATGGTTAATTAGCAGAACAAATTAGTTTATTACTATGCAAATCTGTCTCTTTTGTTCTCTTCATATAACATACTGGAACTCCCTTTGATAGGATTTGTTACAAAGAAGGAAGGCAACTGTAAAAAATACAGTTGTAACGAAAACGGTCAACATACACAGGAAAGAAATTTGTATGATTTTACTTTGGTTATACACGTACAACTAATTTTGCTGCCACACTGAGATAGCCCAGAGACTTGACTTTCAGGCTTGCCAATGCTGTTCACTGGAGTAACATTGGTACCGTTTCACACTAACAAGTTAAAGTTACACTGCAGCAATGAGCTGACACCTTCCTCTAACATATACTTGAATGAATGCTGCAGAATTTATCATGCGATAATTGGTATTCTTTTATTGGCTAAACAAAATCACAATGTTTGATGACCACCTTTTCAGTTTTATGGGATATCATGGAATAACTGGCACAAGGCCAACACTGGATGTGTGAACTTTTCATTTCTATCACCAATATTCATGCCAAGGTACATATCATTTGATCTGACCCATATTGGCATCGGACTTCTCCTGAAAGTTTGCTAATACAGGTGGGGCTAATTTACATCTAACTCCCCATACATGTTATGTAATAATACATATCTCTTTGACAAAAGAACACAATAGTTATGACTCCACAGATGTCCCCAGTACCTTTGCATTTGTTTTCATAATATATACAACTTTAAACTTGACTGAAAATACCAAATAACCCCATACATTCATTTTAGCATGACATGGTTGACATATAATTTATATTACAAGTACTTTTTTTTCAAATCACAACTGATGACTTAGTGATAAGAAATATGGTGAATTCAACCTGGTTAATTTAATGTTAATATAACAAAATGATAACAAAGGGTAGTGTCAAAATATAAACAGCATTGTATATTCAGAATCTGTTGAACAATGGTGGTATCTTTCTCGTTATTAGTTGCTAAATCCAAATCTTGTAGAACAAAAACAACCTTTTTAGTCAGATACTCAATCTTCTTGAATCTTTGACAGGAAATCATGGCTTCCTGTCAAATCGAGACAGGAGCACACTCTTTGAATCGGAAACAAAAGTAAATGTATACGACATAAAACTTATCAATTTACATTGCAATATGCACATGGATTTCTACAATCCTGATCATGTACCCGCTGTCTCTAACGTAGCTGAACACAATCTCTGTTCCTTGCTCAGTATTTACGAAGAGTCAGAAGACAAATTTCTTCCCCAAAATCGGACTCTCTCTACCAACTAAAACGTCGCCAGAAATTTCAAAGAATATGTTATGCAATGGTGGATCGAAATATATAAAATAGTAGATATCAGCTTTAGTTGCATATACCTTCAAAATACAGTAGACTTGAACATTTATGGACCATGGTAATCAAACGTCAATTTCTGATTGATACACATTGTCCAATCCTGTGTTATTATCGTTCTTCGCAAAATGTCGTCTGAAAATTGAACGTTTTCTTTCAAACCTTATATACTGTTCGTAGGGTAGAAAACCACCTGAACAAATTGCCTAAGTTAATAATTTCTAATCGGCCAAATATAATACGAAATAAGTATCATTCATGTAAGTAAAACATGAAATTTTCCACTTACCGCATTTCGCTCTACTTCAGCAGCCATTTTGAATAATACTGAGCCGCCCTTCCGGTCAGCTTCCGAACATTGACGAAGATACCCGAGTCTCACAGGGGCGTGGTCTAGGGTTGTCGGAAAGAGGAGAGCGATCAGGATAAAAACGTAAACATGTACCTCGAATGTCAATTCAGGCAAAATAACGAAGGTAAAATAGCAATGAACGATTAGCCGACATCTACATCGGATTTTAATCAGATTGGTCTTACCCCATCTTTAGATATCAATATCACACAGTTGTATCAGGAAGATTTTGTTCACAACTTGTAGTTGTACGAGAAAAACGCTAAAATGCTACTCTCATGACTATGCCACGGTGATATTCATTCATTCATTCATTCATTCATTCATTCATTCATTCATTCATTCATTCATTCATTCATTCATTCATTCATTCATTTAATCAATCATTTAATCAATCAATCAATCAATCAGTCAGTCAATCAATCAACCAACCAACCAACCAACCAACCAACCAACCAACCAACCAACCAACCAACCAACCAACCAACCAACCAACCAACCAACCAACCAACCAACCAACCAACCAACCAATCAATCAATCAATCAATCAATCAATCAATCAATCAATCAATCAATCAATCAATCAATCAATCAATCAATCAATCAATCAATCAATCAATCAATCAATCAATCAATCAATCAATCAATCAATCAATCAATCAATCACGGTAACCAATGTTTTTCCTTATGGCATGTAATAATGAAGTAGTTCAGTACAAACTATCAGTTTTTGTTCATAAAGCTTTCACGTACTATATATGTACTCCCCTGACTTGGTTTTCCTTGAATTATTATAAGAGTGCTTTAATTATTAGGAGAGTGATATTCACATCTTTTATTCTCTACTGTAATGTAGATTTTTGTGCGATGGGCTGAGGTCTTAGCATTTGAAATAAAGCAGCAGATATGGCTGTCTATACAATAAATATTCTATAAAATGATTTTATTCATATCAGGCTTCAAAGGTAAGAATGTGTTATTTTGTTTTGAGTTTGTTTGTATTGTGTAGTTGTATCAGTCAGTGATAAAATAGTGTGTGACGCAGTTTCGGTGAATCAGATGATGAAATGGACTGTAAAGTAGGTTTCGCTTGCATGGCTGAAAACTCATTGAAAGGGGGTCTGAATCATGCCCAAATGCAATGATGAAATGGATCGCAAAAGTATGTTTCGCTCCCATGAAAACTCATTGAAAAGGGGATCTGAACCAGCAATTTACATAATGCTAACTGTTGTGTTATTTTATTATAATTATAAATACAAACTAAATACTTATTTCATAGAAAACATTTAAAAAATCGAATGAGACTAATTTTTTTTGACAGAACGGGTGGTGGGAAACCGTTGATATGTATTGCATGTTTCTATGTAAGGGCGCCGTCGACGGTCATTTCAAGATATGAATCACATTGCAATCACGTGACATGCTTAGTTCAAAGGTTACACGTTCATCAATGTTTTTGAAGGGAAGTGAAGTTACAGATATTTCTGTTTTTATTCAGTGATCTGGGAAACATTTTTCATTTTAACGTGTACTACCACACGACTAATGTTCGAAGATGCCACCAAAGAAGAAACGTGTGAGTAACCCCGCTGGGAGTGACGATTTGACCCAGTTGAAAGGGTCAAACGAACCAGCCAGCGATTTGTACGATGGTCGCAATCTATCACGTAAACAACGAAAAAAACTTGATGATTTGTTGGAAATATTTGCGGGAATCATTGATCAAGAAGTAGTGCATATGGTATTGTCAGAAAATGGCTATAAAGGTGAGAAATTGCATAACTAGTAAAGTAGAGACAAGTTAGAACTCAATACCAAAGTTACAATGTCCTTGGATTTGTGTACACACGGTAGTATGGTAGCCATCCCATAGCATAGAACTGTTATATCATCATGTGTGGTTAGATAGGGGACAATAATAACATTATTATGATTTGTTGGTCCCACTTTACATTTTTTCAGTTATCTTGGTTTATGTTAGATGTAAGGACAAAATGTAAAAGTTGTGGTATGAATTGATGTTTTAAGACAGTACGTACCAATACCATGTGATAAGGAAGTGAGAGTGTAATTTGACTACAAGTTATACAAGTTACAAACTTACATTTTTTTGGCATGATGCCACATTGACAAGTTCCTTTTATACTTCCATGATAAAGGAAACTTGGTTCGAAATGTAGCTCCACTCTTAACCTGCTAAGTTGTGATTTGCACTCTTTCTTAATTTGTTCATGACTTGCATAATAGTATTAATAATAGTGGTATTGTATTAGTGTCAACAACAACAATTCCATCACTGTTCCTCAAGCCAGTTAACCTACCTCTAGTCCTGCTTGCAGACGGAGTAAGGAAGGGACAACTAGCCTACCTGCAGACTCAAAGGACTATCACTACTGTGCTATTTGCTATCCTATCAAACTGACATTTTGATTTTGAATTTTGCAGGACAGCAAAGTTAAAAATTAATTTAAAATGTCAGTTAGGATAGCAAACAGTATTGCTAGTCCTTTGAATCTACAGGTAGGCTACAATGATACAGTGTTGTCCCTGGGATAGTTTGTAACAACTGCAGCCAATTTGTAGACCACTTGAACTTTGTTCTTCACCAACTGTTAATACAATAAATTCAAGGACATCAAGACACACATCTGTCTGCAAGAGTTTTCTGACTTTTTACATTGATCTACTATTGTTCCTGTTCAGCACCATAGAACTTGCATGGTATTGGATTCTAACACCATACAAATTCTTCTGATTGATTGATTGATTGATTGATTGATTGATTTATATATCAATAAGATGGGGATTTGCATAATGATCAATGATATAATATAATTAATGTATATTTGTGTATATGTCTTCAAAATTGAAACATACTTCAACACACACGCACATGGACTTTGGGATCAGCTAGTTCTCTTCTTGTGAAAGTATTATTATAGTATTGTCATTCAAAGATTACTAAAGCTCAAGGATAGTAGAACACTTGTGAAGCAAGGTAGAAACATGTCAAGCATGGTGACCAGGGTGGCAAGGAGGTTGTTTGGCCCATACTTTCTTTATAGTGGGGAGATCACATCACAGCAGAAACCTGCCAAGCACAGCGATCTGGGTGGCAAGGATGGTGTTAGCACAGTGCTTTATCTGTAGTGGGGAGAACACTCCCACCATTGAAATGTAACTTGCAAATTTTCCATGTTATTATTTTGGTCATTCTACATATTAAATGCACATATTGTGCTACACTTTGGCACTGGTAGTCTGTAAGGTACACTGTGACAGGGAACCCATGACAGGGAACTTGCAGCCTTGTCTTCATCACAGTAACAAAGTAAACAGGTGAGAATTAAAGTTAGTAAAACATTCATTTGGAAACATTTGCTGAATAAGATCAAATTTGATACAGAAAAAACTTGTTCAGCTCATTCAGAGAAAATGTTAGTGATATCATTGATTCAAGCGCAGTGAGGATATTTTATGAGAATCATTAGATTAAATCTAAATGTGGTCCTAAAGGGTGATGCAAGGTGAGTAACAATAACATGCAAATTCTGGCATAAAATCTGTGAATTCACATAGAGTGCGAGAAGGGGAATTGCGAGAGTAAAATCCTGGATTCTGAACTAAACCGTTATCATGGTTACAGTAAGTTTATAGTCATTCATTACCCAATGATAGAGTGATAAGATACATGCACAATTTGATTGAGAGATGTCACTAAGTCTGTTTGAAGGGAGCCCTCTAGTGGTGTATATGCCTCAAAAGGTCATGAGAGGTTAAACAGCAGCTGTCATTTGGTTAAAAATTAAACAATTGTTAGCTTGTTATCAAGTGTTTTCTGTACAGCTATGAGCATCATAGTACCTATAGGGGACTGGTTGCACTGCTATTTATCTGTGCACAGGAAGTAAAATGGCCGACATAGCACGCATCTCAATAACTTAACAGATTGTGTGCATTGTTTTGACTCCATTGTGTTGTGTGTACGGGTCGGTTTATAGTTTTGACACTTGATGAGGTAGGTGGACATATAAAATGAGATTGAAGGAAATGACCAAAAGTTTTCTTCTTAATTTTCTTTTACAAAAAATAAGTGGTTTTGAATCGAGGCTAGCAAGGCTAGGCAAAGGTCGTAGTTTCAAATGTAACTGTTTGACCAGTTCAGTATGGTTTCTTACAGGAATTACTAACACTACTCAGATCATCACATAGACACATACATGTACATCCATATCATGCAGACACATACATATGTACATACATACATACTATACGTACATACATATGCATGCACACATGCGTGCACACACACACACACACACACACATGCATACATACATACATACATACATACATACATACATACATACATACATGCATACATGCATGCATGCATGCATGCATGCATACATACATACATACATACATACATACATACATACATACATACATACATACATACATATACAGTAAAATTTGGAAAGGAACTTTGTAAATAGTCAATCAACTGTATGGTACATGTGGTTTACGAGGTAACCAACTATTTGTATCAAGTTTGAAGTTTTGGTAAGGAAATCGCAAACTTCATTATTTGTGTGGCATTTTAGTTAATTTCAAAGCCACATAGACACATGGCCATTGTATCTAGGTCCCCCCCCCAAAAAAAAAAAAAAAAAAAAAAAAAAAATAGGGTTGAATTGTGTTGGGAAGCAGGTGGCCATATGCCCCTCCTCCTCCTCCCCCCCCCCCCACCACCCAGGTCTATACATGTAGTTCATTGAAATATATAATGATGTCATTGTATCATCATGTAGTCTAACTATTGAATCACTTGTGGGTAATAATTTTGTACACGGTGCAATATAATATTCATTCAAATTGATTGGATGTAAATTATATCAAATGAGCAGCTCAGTTAATTATGATATCAACTTACAATGTATTACAGTACAGAAAGACCTCGAGTTCATAATGTTTCATCTTTGTTATGTTAAACGTTTTTTCAGTGAATATATTATATTGTGGTTGTCTGATCCAAAAAAATTATACTCCAAGTAACAGCTAGTGCAGCTTTAAAATAGTGTTCTCGTTTTGGCCATGTATACTGATACAAAACCCTCTCTCTCTCTCTCTCTCTCCACACACACACACACACACACACACACACACACACACACACACACACACACACACACACACACACACACACACACACACACACACAGACAGACAGACAGACAGACAGACAGACAGACAGACAGACAGACAGACAGACAGACAGACAGACAGACAGACAGACAGACAGACAGACAGACAGACAGACACATACATACACACACACAGACACAGACACACACACAGACACACACGCTCACACATAAGCGAACTTGTTAATTGTCATTACTATTAATTATTAAAGACAATTGTAGTATCACCATAAAGATTGATTACTTATTGATACTATTCAGTCCAGATGATTGCTTATACAACATGGAGTGATACAGTAATTAGGTACGTTGTATTTGAACTTTGTTCAACATAGAACTTGGTGCCCGAGTATTGATAGAATGTTGTTTCTAGGAGCCACAGAAAGGCCAAGCCAGAGCACATATATCTGCTGACACAACAAAACATGAACCTCAGGCTAGGTGAGCACATTTTTGAATCTGCTGTGGGCCTGTGGTTTACAATGATGGCATTTCTGTGAACAAAAGTTCAATATATTTCAACTCTAAATTACACTAAATAATAAACCTGTTTACAAATAAAGTAGAATTTAGTCCTCTTTTTCAGATTTTACACTCTAATTGATTTGTCCTGTTGACGCATTGTTTTATTTCAAATTTACTTCAGATATTTTTCATTTAGTTGAAGTTTTTGTGTTAGGCTGGCGCAGTTGAAGTCATCAAATATACAAAATGTAGCTCAACTTTGTCAGGAAGCCCTGTTGAAATTTGTAGACTCTTGAAGTCCGTCTTTGCAATTGTATCTACAATATTGTAGGTTCGAATGGATATACATGTGTATGCTCAAACTTGCAATTATGTTTTATTTTCATTGCGTACAAAAATGTACAGTGCAATCAAACAATGTGGCGATAAGGTTTCTAGTACATAGGTCATAATACATGTATACATCAATCCCAGCCGTAGGGTAAAACCCAGGGGTCACAAGTGTCAAAGTATGTGGGTGTTCTTATAACCAGCTATCACAGGAGATTTAGAATTCTGTATCCATTATTGTTGGTCAAAACAGAAAGTACTTGGATTTAAGGAATGTGAAAGGTAATGGAAGTCCACAGTCAATTGTTTTTAAACAAAGTGAATATCACCAGTATGTGGTAACCATCATCAGTTCATTTTGGGTTCATTACAAGAAAGAAAGGATATTAATTGTACATTAATGTAAGTGACATTTAAGGAAATACAGGGTACTCACATAACAATGGATCAGAAATCAGTATTATTAAGGTAACCTGGAAACTTGGCTATCTGAGTTCTATGTTTTTCACCAGAATATCTCTTTAGCTTGTACATGTATTGTATATCTAGCCAAATCGCGAGGGATAGTATCAAGGTATACACCTATGATGACATCACATCATGTATATAGCATGTCTACATAGACAGAGTGTGTGCACGCATGTATACAATGTATAATAGAAAGAGTTAGACATTATGGAGACAATGTTGCAGCTACATGTAGTAGTACTACTAGTAGTCAATGTATGGGTTTCTTTTTTACTAACCCTTTGGCCTAACATGGGATCTGGGTTTTTTCAAGCTGAAGAGTACACTGGGGTGCACTTTGCATTAACATGTATTTTCCTTGGTCTAAAATGTGGGCCATTGTCCTTTACCAAATCGTAACTGCTATTAATTGTCCTAAAATATTGCCTTCAAGTCCTAAGGAAAGTGTATTTAGGTCTAAACTTTCATATTTTAAAAAAACCTGTAATGGTCTAAAATGGGGTTTTAATTTTTGGTCAAAGTGGGTCTAAAATGGGGCCTGGGGTTTCCAGCACTGGCCATACACCCCTACCAGCAACCCCCCCCCCCCCCCCCCCCCCCCCATACCATATACATGATTAGTAACAGAGGTATTTGTGTTGACGACAGATTGTTCGTAGCCTCTGGCATAGCCAACATTTTTATTGTAACATTGCATGTAATTTCCTTTTATGTGGCAATTCCTCTACCAAAGTTGCTAAAATGGTAATATTTTTATAAATACTATACGGTTAGGTTTGTTATACATGTATATATATTTGTGTCTGTGTGTGTGTGTGTCTACGTGTTTGTACAAAGGTTGGCAAGTGGTGACCAGGCAATCAATCATGTTGTATCAGTACATCATGACTGTAAACAAACAAAGATTCACAATTGGTTTGATTTTGAAGGGCAGGCACATTGCATTGTACACATACACCAGACACATGTATGTTGTAATATATGATATATTAGCACATGTTCATGTATGAACAAGTATTGGTTTTTGCCACCATATGTTTACACATTAACTTGTATACTGCAATAGGTTTGAAATTATCAGTTTGTTCATTCTGGTATGTTGAAAATGTGTGGCAGTGATATATGTTGAAAATGTGTGGCAGTGATATTTTTTGCAGAAATGAGCACAAGAATTGTTTGACTCTTTGACAAGTTTTGAACCTCAGCAGGCTGTTTTCAAGAAGTTGGAATTGATTAACTGGAATATATGGTATTGCCTCGACTAAAGATATACCACGAGAATTGATCATAAAAATGTCAATTTCTGTAATTATTGTGTTATTTTCAGTAGCCTACCTGTAGACTTGAGAACAACTATCACTATATTCTGCTATCCTAACTGACACTTTGAAGTTTTGAATTTGAGAGAACAGAGCGGAAATTCAGAACTTTAAAATGTCAGTTAGGGTAGTGGAATATAGTCATAGCCATTCTCAAGTCTACAGGTAGGCTAGTTATTTGGTATTAGGAAGATGTAATTATGATATAGTGTACTATGCTAATTGCTATTATAGTGATTTATCAATTGCATAGTTCTGTATAATAGCCTTTCGCAATCAACTGTAAGGTGCAGTATACAAACAACAATGTATGTGTGTGAAATGTAATTACATTTCATGTTGTAGGCTGCCTGGAAGCTTAGTTGTGTTGTGATTTTACTGACAAACTATAGTATCTAGATTGGTGTATCAGTTACCATTGATTGTTTGTGTCACAAGATACCAGTGTTATGATTCTGTTCTAGACATTGTCATATTTTTAATTTTAGACTTGTTGATCGATATCAGTATGTGATTATAGTAGTGTTGCGCCAGATTGGAACGCAGCGACGACTTAAGTTTAGATAAAACGTAGGAAAAAAGGCGTGAGCGACTGTCGACAGTCTATGAGAAGGGTTGTAATGCTGTGGTTTGACCATTCACTGAGTTGTAACAGTTCACTGAGAAGGGTTGTAATTCTGTGGTTGGACCATTGATTGAGTTGTAACAGTTCAGTGAGAAGGGTTGTAATTCTGTACATTGTAGTTGGACAATTAAATTCCATCTAAACTCAATTTATCATCATCTTAAATGTCTTATCATCATCTCTTCTTTTTTATTTACAGTGGAGCCTAGTTTAGAGACATTATTCAAATTAGCTGACAATCCAACAAATGAGAAGACCGCCATCAAGCCCAAATTAACTTTCAAGAACATTCTAGAATTTGCTGATCAAAGTGATGACCAGAGAAGCACAGAACAATCATCAGATGCCGATGATGACGACAGGGACAAGGTGGCAGATTTGACAACAAATGTAACCACACAAGAACAAACTCCAAATGTAGACGATAATACAACAAATGTAGGCAGTCATATAACAGTGCCAGTTGTTTCCTCAGATAGATCGAATTTTAATCCATTCCCAGAAAGAGAGAATACATTCAAAAGTACCACTATTGCTGACTTAGATACATTCAGCCCACCAAAACATGGATCTTTTTCTTTACCTTCTACGGTGTCAATACTTCCAGCCGATAACTGGTCTATAATGAGTAATACACCCATAACACATACAGACACTGGTACATTTGTTGCTGATGATGATATGTGTGATCTTGATAATGAGATTATGGCTGAAATAGAAGCGTTAGAGGGTCAGAAAGGTGAGGAAGTGGGTGCTGCTCCTCACTCACAGACTGGTCAAAATTATGGCCATAATGGAGTCGGACATTCATATAGTACAGACTATTCACATCAGTATCGATCACCAGACAGTGCTTATTATAGAGCAGAAAACTATTCTGAAAATTATGACCCACAAAGAGTAAATACAGGATATAAAAACCCAATGGAAACTTACGAACTACCTCCAAGGTTTCAGAAACTGACAGGTCAGACTCACAGGACGGGTTATGTTCCACAGTTTCAAAACAAATACGATTCAAACAGGGGGCAACGAGATTATAAACAATATGGAAATACATCACAACGTGGGAACCCTTATTACAATAAGCATAGTAATCAGTTTCAGACACCATACAGCCAACGATCGGATTTTCATCACACACAACAACGAACTTACGAACATGGCAACCATCCGTATGGAAGGAAATATCATGATGGCAATGCCAGAGAACAAACGAATCAGCAGGTGAATTCCAGTGAAAATAAAACTGCTGCAGGTGGTCAGAGTTATGCTTACTCAGCACAACAGCCCAAACCACAACGATACCAACAAACCTCCAGGATGTCTAATGGTCAGGCTGCCCAAAGACCTGGCTATTCAAAGTTTGCAGTGTCAAGTAAAACAAAAATAACAGTTGAACCACTGCCTGAAGGATCAGTGTTGTGTTTGTTACGAGGTCCACCTGGAAGTGGAAAGACAACACTTGCAAGGTACATTGTATGTTTGATGGTAGATTGTGTGTGTGTGTGTGTGTGGGGGGGGGGGGTGGTATGTAATGTATGTATGTATGTATGTATGTATGTATGTATTAGACTGTCGACAGTCGTTCGTGCCTTTTTTGCTACGTTTTATCTAAAACTAAAGTCGTTGTCTCGCTTCGATCCGGAGCAATACTAAAACCATAACCGTGTACTGATTGAACTGCACGAGCTGCCTTCGGCACTCACAGTTCCTATCAGTACGCATTAGTATTCAGTGCTACGGAGCGAGGCGACGACTTTGTTTTAGATGAAACGTAGCAAAAAAGGCACGAACGACTGTCGACAGTCTATGTATGTATGTGTGCACTGTTATGTATGTATGCGTGTATGTATGTATGTATGTATGTATGTATGTGTGTGTGTATGTATGTATGTATGTATGTATGTACATGTATGTATGTATGTATGTGTGTATGCATGCATGCATGTGTGTGTGTATGTATGTGTGTGTGTGCGTATGCATGCATGCATGCATGTATGTACGTATGTACATACGTATGTAGGTAGGTATGTATGTGAGTATGTGGGTATATGTGAAGGGTAAATGTATAATGTATCACATGATAAAGATGTAATTTGCTACTACATTGTACATAAAGTTAAATAAAGTTGTAACTTTGGACTATCATTGTTTTGGTACAAAATCTTTCACATTTGATCAAACGTGGACATGTTAGTAGCGTGAATAAAGAACAAATGTCTTTATTTTACAGTTAACATCCCTACCAGCTATTTTTACTAAGAATGGTATGATTTCAATTCTTTTCCAGAAAATTGATGGGTGACGATGGAATTGTTCTTAGTACAGATGAATTCTTTGTCAACTATTATGGACGATATGAGTTTAATTTTAGTAAACTTGGGGAGGCACATGAGTGGAATAGACAGAGAGGTAATGTTAACTTATGTGGCCTTTATTTATCATAGAATCATAAGCAGAGTAAGTAGTATGGATTTAAACTGAAAATATAGGATTGATTGTCTGGTCATTATACACTACTGCAAATTATACAATATCCATTCACTCTATAGTTGAGACTGTAAATATACACAGTGTTGTTGTTCAGCCCTATACAAACTTCCAAACCTGATAGTGTGTGCATGAACAATGTCTCTTACAGACAAATCATAGTTCTGCAGTTTTCAAAATTTGTCCCTACTCATTGAATAAAGTGCAATACAATACAATACAATATTACCATATACTACAATACAATACAGCACAGTGCAGTGCAACACAACACAGTACAATGCAATGCAGTACAGTACAATACAGTACAATACAATACAGTACAATACAGTACAATATAATACAATACAATACAATACAATACAATACAATACAATACAGTACAATACAATACAGTACAATACAATACAGTACAATGCAATGCAGTAAAATACAATACAGTACAATACAATACAGTACAATGCAGTACAGTACAGTGCATTACAATGCAAACAATACTTCACAATGCAATACTGTACAAATCAATGTTTCTTTACTATTCCAAAACAGACAGTTCTTTGTGTGACAGTGAATGTAAAGTAGATATGAAAAAAATTAAAACAGGACTTGAACAAGTAACAACCAAAACAAGAATAGATACATTATTAAAACCAATGAAAAGTTAATTAGTACTAGTTCCTGATATGGTTAATTAAGGAGATTACTTTAAGAATAAATAAATATTTAGTTCTGTTGGATTTAGTCTCTGGAACTCTATAGCATAAACAGAATGGTAAAAGTTCAAAATTTCTTGCGAAGGGGGTGCTGATTGTTGCATAAAATGGCCTCAACTGTGCTCAATACTTGCTTTTTTATACAACTTGGCAAAACTAGTCTGATGTACACCAATGATTTTGCTGCAGATTTTAACAGTCCTACAAAGCTCATTATTGTTTTTAGTCCGATTGGCTTCTCTTGTACAGTATTGCACAGGAAAAAACAACAAAGCTTTGATTTTCACATTACTTTAATTCACAGCTAAGACAGCCATGGAAGCTCAGATTGCTCCAATCATCATTGATAATACAAACTGTCAGATTTGGGAGATGAAACCATACGCATCATTGGTGAGTTGAACAGCTGAATTATGGAAGCCATGAATTTATAAAAGAAATAACAGTACATGAAATAAGATCATTATCATAATCAGTGAATTTTGATTTATGAAATTTCTTTCACTCCTGTGAGATGTTGTTACGCTTAACTATCACCAAATCTATCTGTCAGAAAGTGGTCTAAACTTGACTGTTCTACAGAAATACACTGTTTTATGGCCTACCAAACAAACATTTAAAACCACTACAACATGCACAGAACACTGCAGCAAGGATCATCATGTGGTATGAATACATGACACCAATCCTTACAGAGCTCCACTGGCTGCTACCAGTACAGGATAGAATCAAATTTAAGCTTTTATTGATCACTTACAAATATCTGAATGGACTATCGCCAACCTACATATCTGACCTAATTCACATGAAGCCAACTCCCAGGACACTCCTATCGTCTGCCAAATGTTTACTGCACAAACCCAAGAACAACCTATTGTCATATGATGGGGCATGTGTTCTCATGTGTTGCACCCTGGAATGCACTGGCATTGGATATACAACAAAACCAACAACTAATACCTTCAAAAAGAACTTAAAGACATATCCATTCTCCAGAGCATTCTAACTGTACAGCACCGTAGTGGAAACTAGCACTTTATCAATTCACTGATTGATTGATTGATTGATTGATTGATTGATTGATTGATTGATTGATTGATTGATTGATTGATTGATTGATTGATTGATTGAATATATTGTTGTCATATGTTGGCTACCAAAACTCAATACTAGTAGTATATATGTTTGTTGTATATATGTACATGTGCTAATAATACTCCATCAATGTTCAATTACACCTACACATACTTTTCATTTGAAGAAAGTAGAATAAAAAACAAATACTGAACAGATTGTGATTTTATATTCTATTTTTGAACCCAGTACACATGATGAAGGGGAAATCTGATAAAAAATTGTATAGTTTCCCATTCTTGCATATGCTTTTCTTAGTTGGCATCCAACTCTATAAGATTCCTCTGTGTTTTTGTTCTCCTTTAGGCCATGCTATATAAATACTCTGTGGTTATAAGAGAGCCAGATACGCCATGGTGTTTCAAAGTCAGGGAACTAGCACAGTAAGTACTAAATGCCAAATACTCAAATGAAATACTACATTCTGTAGTGTTAATTTTGGGTGATCTAGTACCTTAATATTTATAGTCCAGTTGTCTTAATTGTATATTATTGTCAACTCCATGCACACTCTGATCATCTACCATATTATAGCTCAAAAAACCCAATGACATGTTATTGTCATATGGCTGGTGTGCATTCTCACATGCTGCACCTCATCTATGGGATGAACTAAAACTATCATTGCAGTAATAGCAAAAGAATACATCATGTGAAGAATATTTACAGTTCCATTCAATTTTAACAGTTCAAACTTCTTGAAAAAGCCCACTCATGGTGCAAAAGTTCCCTCTGTGAATGCCTTCTGTTTGTGTTTTGAAATTTAGACGCAACACTCATCATGTACCTGCAGAAAGAATTCAGAAATTCATCGACCGATATGAGCGCAATGTCACGGCAGAGAAGCTGTTAGCAGCTGTAGGTGGTCGAAAGGCACGAGACAAACAATCAGATAGCAAGTCTGATAGCGATGAAAGCCAAGATCCATCTACTAAGTAAGTACTTCAACTTTCATATTTAATATTGATGGGGAAGTTCATCTTCACTAGTATGTACATGTACATGTGTATGTATAGTCAACAAAAATGTCATATGTACAATTTTAAAGAATAGCCATCAGTTGTAACAAGCACACCTTGGGTTCCCACACTACTAAGATCTTGCCAGTCACTCTGGAAGCTCAAATAAAACTTGTTACTTAGCAGTGTGCATCTAATAAATATGTATTTTTGCAAGTCCCAGAGTCAATAGTGGACCAGTGAGAAAACATTAAAGGTGAAATAGAGTTTCAATTTGGTGTTTCTTGGCAATCACACAACATTGTGATATGAAACCACAAAATGACTGCAGAACTCAAAGTTTATGAGAGTACATCTGTTTCCTAGAGTGGCATTCCCATTTAATGTTTAATTTCTTTAAAATGTTCATTGTTTGCATCTGTTTTGGTAGTGATGGAATTGAAACACAAGACAGGGATGATGACAGTGAGAGTATCCAGGAAGAATGTGGGATAATAGATGGAGGGGCATCGGATGATGACAGTGACCAAGGAATAGAGGAGGATAAGTCATCGGATGATGAAAGTGGGAAAGTACAAGGAGGAAGTGAATCGTCAGAAGAGAGTAATCAACAGTCCACAGCAAGCCGTAACAGTCACAGTAGATCTAGGGGACGGAAGACGAAGAAAAAGAAGAAAAATGAAAAAAAGGGAAAGAAACAAAAACGAACTGATGCATCTCGAAAAGGAAAATTTCCTCGTAACAATGATGACAAAGAAAATGGAGGTGAAGAACCACAGCTGCTTCCTCCTACCAAAGAAGACACTAAAAATGACAGCAAAGTTGTTGTGAAGGAGGAAATAGAAGAGATGTTACCTGTAGATTCAGAGATGAAGCAAGATGAAGCAAAGACAATCAAGAAAAAGAAAAAGAAAAAAAAGAAAAAGAAGACTGTGAAAGTTGAAGAAGAAGAAGAAGAAGGAGGAGGAAAGAGGAAATTAACGAAAGAAGAAGAAGATGAGATGCTTGCCAAGAGTGAAGAGATGATCCAGACAGCTATGGAGTATTTGCCACCGAGTATAACCAACACTCCATTTTTCCAGAACAAGGGAAAGCAAGGGTTCTCCATAACGGTCAGAGTGGATGAAAACGATGAATCTGAGAAAAGGGCAAACAAAATAAGTCTTGATTTAAAACCAGGAGTTTTCAAAGATAATGAGGAAGCCAGGGGAGGTACAGAGAGTAAACCCATGGGGTGGTCAGATTGTATGCAATCCAGACACAAAAATAAGCGTAAGAAAAAGAAAAAGAAAGGTGGCAGCGGTGGCGGTGGCGGCAGCAGTGGCGGTGGCGGTGGCGGTGGTAGTAAAGAAGATGCTGATGTGGAGTTGCTGGCCTTCCCGGATGGAACAGTGCAGCGAGTTGTAAAGGGTGAATACAATGGCGATAATGATGATGATGATGATGCTGATGATGATGATGATGATGACGACAAGGATGAGGATGATGATCAGTCTGACAATGATGACGTGGAATCTGAAAAGGAGGCAAAACAGCAGCCAAAAGAGAAAGAGGGAGCAGTAAGTTCCGGAGAAGATTCAGATGATGAACGGAGTTCTATTGACCTTCCACCAGGGATCGCTATGCCACGCATGTATCCGAATGTCTCAACGTTGAAGTACAAAAAACCCAAGGGTTCAGAGAATATTGATTATCTTTGTGACTGGACACAGAGCAGGGCTGAAAGTCAGAAGGAAGTGTACATCACCACCAGAGATCTGCTAAAGAAGAAAAAGCGTGAACTGTACCAGGCAGCAGAAAGAGAAAACAGCGTCATAGATGATGAGGAGGAGGAAGTCAACAAAGGACCAGTCTTTGGACCTGAGAAACCAGAGTCATTACAAAGGAAAGAAAAAATTCTGGAACACTGTAAGATTGGAAAGTATCCTTTTTATCATCCAACGACACACAGGAGAACTTTGTCCTATATTCTATGTGAAGATGGCAAACAGTACTATCCTGCATTTGGATCCAAAAATATCATAGGTATGATTTTGGATGATGTCGCAGCTGATAGAAAGAAGGGAGCAGAGGCTTCCGAAGAAACAGATGATTCTGAAGTCGAAAAGAAACACTCTGTGAGTGACTCTGAGGAAGAACCTAAACCAACTATGGTTGATTCCTCAAGTTCAACTGAATCCCGAGACTTCTCAATTCTAGAGCAAGTTAACAATAAGGTTATTCCCAAATTACCAA